>NC_061832.1:23606248-23611248 GCF_019202785.1 Penaeus chinensis
AACTCGCGCAGGGCCTCGCCACTTTGGCCCTAGGGGACGAGGTACCATCTCTTTAAACCATACCAACTGACCAACACCAGGGGTGAAGGTTCCTCTAGCGCGCCGATTGTAGGATTTCGAGTAAATGCCTCTGGCGTCTCTGGAAGCTGTAACGGCCGCACGTCGGGCAAGTCCCAAGCGCTCCTGAAAGTCCACATTATCATTAAACACAACCTCATTAGTTGAACCGACTGGGAAGTAGGCATGTCTCCCAGTGAGTAGGTAGATGGGTTGTTCTCCAGTTGATCTATGTATAGCAGAATTCAGAGCAAGACGTAATTCTGGCACATACTTGTGCCAGCCCCCAGGACGATCTCCTACAACACATGCCAGAGCTGCCTTGACCACGCGATTGGTGCGCTCGACTAGACCATTAGATTGAGGGTTGTATCTGATTGTGAAATGGTGGGTAGTACGGAGCATTTCTACCATTTCCTCAAACACCTTAGCTATAAACTGTCTCCCGTTGTCCGTCTGGATAACACGAGGAGGGCCGAAGTAGGTCACCCAGTTATCCAGAAATGCTCGATGTACTCTGGATGCCGTTATATCTTTCAGAGGTACTATCTGAATATACCGAGAGTGTTGGTCAAGTATGGTTAAACCCCACCTCATTGGTGCCTGCGATAAGTCCAGGATGTCCATCGACACCCGTTCAAGAGGATAAAGTGCTAGGGGAGCTTCAGCCATCGGAACTCTCTGGGGTACCCCTCGTGACTGTTGACAGTTGGTGCACTGTTCCACATACTTTCGCACATCACGGAGCATGTTGGGCCAATAAAACATGCTGCGGAGATTCTCATATGTCCTGTAGATCCCTGGGTGCATAGCAAGTGGAGGGGTGTGTGCAGCTTGCAGGGCCGATTTGTGGAGTTTCTCTGGAACACACAGTTGGTAAATAATCTTGTCAGGCAGGTGTTTTAAGTGATACAAGACCCCATCTTTCTCTTCAAATTCTGAGAGTGGAAGAGGCAGTTTTCGCTTTGGCACAGTGCCATCTGTTAAGAAAGCAAGAATTTCCCGGAATCTAGGATCCTGGATTTGTTCCCGTGCCAATTCCTGAGTTGATAATTCATTAACGTGAATTGGAGCAATCTGTCTTGACAACAAATCTGGTACATAGTTCGTGGGACCCTCCTTATAACGTATCTCGAAGTCATAGAACGACAGATCATGAGCATACCGGGTCATGCGAGGAGATTTGGTACGATGTTTAAAGATGTGCACTAATGGACGATGATCTGTGAGAACTAAGAACTTCCGCCCATACAGGTATGGGTCAAAGACCCGAACAACCCTCAACCACTGCCAATGCTTCGCAGTCAATGGCAGGGTAGCGGGTTTCGGCATCCCGCAACTTCCTGCTATAATAGGCTATAGCATGTGGTAATCCTTGGTCATCCCGTTGTAAGAGCACTGCACCAAGGGCTATGCTGCTGGCATCAGTGTGTAGCTCAAATTGTCGGGAGAAATCTGGCTGCCTGAGCACAGGTGCTGATACAAGCTTCCTCTTCAGTTCCTTAAAGGCTTCTTCTTGTTCCTTGTTCCACCTCCATGGCTGCGTTTTCTTAAGGAGGAGGTGAAGTGGAGCTGCAATGGTTGCGTATGCTTCGATGTGCTTGCGAAAGAAGCCTGTGGCCCCTAGGAACCTACGTACCTCTTTTACAGTCTTGGGTGCAGGAGTTTCATTGATGGCAGCTATCTTGCTCTGATTTGGTGCCACCCCTTCTTGGGATATGGTGAACCCCAGGAAGTTGATGGTGGTGGCTGCGAAGCTGCACTTACCAAGGTTCAGCTTCAACCCTGCTGCTGCCAGAAGCTTCAGGGTCTCCTCCAGATCAAGCAGGTGTTGAGAGAAACCCCGTGAATAGACAATGATGTCATCCAGATAGGCCAAGGTGTGACGGCCTAAGACTGGTGACAATATCAAATTCATAGTCCTTTGGAAAGTCGATGGGGCTGTACTTAGACCAAAGGGGAGGCGGCAGAACTGGAATAGCCGGTACCCATCACTGAAGGCAGTCTTAGGTCGATCATCTGCATGAATGTCAATGCTCCAATAAGCTGCCTTTGCGTCTAGGGTTGTAAATGTATCCGTTGAGCCCAGCTCATCGATAAGCTCATCTATACGAGGTAAAGGATACGTATCTGCCGTTGTGACCGAATTTACCTTCCGATAATCGACACAGAACCGTAGGTCACCACCCTTCTTTCTTACCAGCACAACTGGACTAAGCCATGGTGATGAGGAGGGCTCTATAACCCCAGCCTGAAGCATGCTATCCCACCGCTGCCACCAAAAATATCCTGTGAGAGTACGCGGCTCTGTAGCCCAGGGGGATGCCTTGCGCAATTTAAGGATGGTTAACTATTCCCCCCTGAAAGACCTAGAACCCCATGAGAGTGGTAGCGGGCAAAGGAGGGGTCCTAGGAACACGTGAGCATCGTATCATTTCAGAGGGCTCTCAAAAACAAAAACAAATATATATATATATATATATATATATATATATATACATATATAGAGAAAATCTCAATTAAGGCAATAAACAAGTGATCGAAAATTAATATAAGATAAAATCAGGTAGAAAATGAAATATGAAAATTAGAATTACCTCTTCTGATTATCATTATATATATTAAGTGAACACAACTCCTATTAGTCAAAATAAGGGAACTGTCAGGACACGTAACTTTTCCTCTCCCTGAAGTATCGGGCGGGCTCCGTTGTTCGCAGGAGCCGGCTGGAATTCAGTCATAAATGAATAGGGTAAGGAGAGACAGAATCCTTCTTCGACCAAGTGTGGGCACCGACTGTTTATTTTCGCGCCAAGCAGGGTTACACTCATGCCGTGACGTCACGGCTATACATCTTTTCAATCATAAAAACGCGTAAGTTAAAATAATATGACATATAATAACAATAGAAATACGCGTCCTCATTAAAACAGAATTAAAGTAAATTATATTACCGAACATAAAATATACTGAATGGCAAGTAAAACAAAATAAAACCAAAGAAAACTAAACCCAAACGGGTATAACTAAAAGAAATCTAAATCCCCTAAAACCGTGAGTGAAGATTTAAATGTTTGCGTGAAAGTGTATCAACGATGCGGCGGCGGCGGCTGACACACTCAAAGGTGACTCCCGGGTGCGGGAAAGCGAACGGGTCGCGGGATGCCCGCCGTTACGGGAGGCTGCGGTGACGAGCGCCACTCTTACAATATTGATTATAATAATAATGATGATAAGAACAATAATAAATCAATGATAACAATAATAATGATATTATGATAGTAAGTGTCAACACTATCATCATCATCATTATAATAAAAATAATAATGATAATGATAATAATAACAATCCTCATTATTGCTGTTGTTGTTGTTATTGTTATTGGTATTAATGTCATTATTATTTTCATTATCATTAGTCATTGTTATTGTCATTGTTACTGTTATCATAAATGTTCTTATCGTCATTATTGTTATTAGCATTACTATTATTATAATCATCATCACCATCGTAATAAAAAAAAATATATAATAATAATTAATAATGATAATTGTAGTGTACGGCTGCGCACTCGCCGACTCTAAGGCCGATCTCGCCAGGACTGACATCGTCCTCGGGCGCCAAGTAGTAGAGGCCTGGTCTTTACCATGCCACATGCCTGCCTCCTCTACCACGGAGCAAAGGACGTGGGGAACTCTACGATGCTGCCATTGATTCGGATGAGACGTCCCGGGCTCCGCTTCCACCAACGATGCGGGCGCACTCGCTGAGCACCCGCACGAGGCTGGTGCTTCACCCGCCATTCGCGCCTCGCCCACGTGACTCGAGTGCGACTTCATAAGCCGTGACCAAAGCCATACGAGCCGCCAGAGACAGTGTTAAGAACTCATATGAACATGGTTATAAAAATTACTAAAGAACGTATTTTAAACCAAGGCTCGTTACTTAAATGGCGTTGAAGTCTCCGAGAAAAATGAAGATTTATATATTTTCTAAGTCCGATACCGTAAATAGGTACGGCGCGAAATGCACAGTCAGAAGAAAGAATGACATCTGTGACCCCTTAAGTTCTGGTTCTGACTAAAGCTGAATGCTTAACGTTCTTGGGCTTGGGTCTCTTAAACAGCACATTGCTGGTTACTCTATCTCGCAACCCTGAAAGACTGTAAAAAGGCTCGATGAATCAGAATATATTAAGCTGATATTCTAGAATAGATCATAACTTTTGCTATACCTGGGTTCCCACTTCCAGCAGGTGGATGCTCAAACCGAAGGGAAGAGGAAGAATTCTATGATCTTGCATTTTTCTTCCATACACGTCACAGCACACACATTCTGTATTTTCCTTCCACCCTCTTCTCATACAACGTTCACACCCCCATACACAACACACACTGTTCCCGAACCTACTAATCGGGTGGTGGCAGCGTGCCGTAGGCCTGGAACCTTACAACTGCTCACTGCAGACGAATCTTTTCCTGAATATTTTTTTTATTCTCGGTCGAGCCCGAACTCAACCAGACATATGAAAATCTACTTGGTCTACGCCCCGCTACAATAATGAAAAACATAATAATGATGATAACAATAACAACAAAACAACAACAATAATAATAATAATAATAATACTTATCATCACCATCACCATAATAACAATAATATGCATAAAGATTATAATAATATTCATAAAGAAATTTCTTATTACTAAAGCTGTGTTCGCAATACAAGCGCTTTTGTCGAATGGCTTCTCATCTGCCCGGATCTACAAATCATAAATTTGAAATTCTGTTCGATTGTATTAACTACCCTGATCATTTTTTTTTTTTTTTATATTCATCTTTATTAGAATTGTTTTCACAAGAAAATGAAAAATGGGCCTACGTGCGATTCCACACTTGGCATGGAACAGTCTCGAACGCGGGTCTTGGTCAATTCCAGGACAC
>NC_061832.1:23626248-23638748 GCF_019202785.1 Penaeus chinensis
TATATATTTATATATATATATATATATATATATATATATATATATATATTACATTATATTACATATATATATATGTATATACATATATATCATATATATACTTTATATATTACATATACATATATATGTATATAATTATATATACACACATGCACGCACACGCACAGGCACGCAGGCACGCAGGCACGCAGGCACGCAGGCACGCACGCAGGCACTCACACGCACGCACTCACACACACGCACACACTCATATGCCTTCAATATGCCCTTAAAAACAAAAGTGCATACCTGTGCGTGAATTAAAACATCAACAACAACGCATGCATTTAAATATTCCAGGAAAATGAATTTCAACTTGTTTTTGGACTCTCTTATTACAGAATATATTTTGTCATTCCGACATCAGGTTACATTTTTGTGATCATGCAATATCAATATCAGTAACTATAGCTGCAGTCTTATTGCAATGGTAAAAGACAAAATATAAATTCAGTAAAAAAAAACAAAAACAAAAATGAATGCTATTCAAACCACTTACAAAGAATGCTACTGTAAATAGCTACTTTGTACAGAACGCCTTACAGTTTTAAAGTGCAGGTAAGTTTATATTAATAACAACGCCATTCACAAGAGTAACTGGACTGATGAACAACTTTTTCACATCAACTAGTTCACAGCCTATGGACAATCTAACGGTTTTAAAAAGTGACAACAAAACGGGTAACTAGAACATTAAAATAAAGCAATTGAATGCAACAGGGATATATAAACTTCAAAGCGAACAAAATATAGTGACCACAAGAATAACTAAAACAGCAGGTCATTTGCCGCAACGGTACGCAACCGGTAGTTTATGTGAGAGCTGTGTCTCCCACGTCACTGAGGTCTTTCAAGCTCAGGACCTCGATCTTTGCACGGCCCTTTGTTGAAGAGGTGATCATGTCCTCAATCAGTCGGAAGTGACCTGGATCAATCAGCCCAATCTGAAAATGCATTTGATGGCAAGGAATCAGTCTCTGCTTTATAATACCCTTACAAGAAATATGGCATACATTTGTTTCTGTATCCTTTTGGTAACCCAAAAGAATGTTGCAGGCCACAAGTGATTGGTCGGAATGTTGGTAAAATCTTTTCTGATCAAAGACATCAAAGTATACATGCAAGTGCACACAAATCGCCATGTTGACATCATTATATACATATATATATATATATATATATATATATATGTATATATATATATATATATTTATATATATATATATATATATATATATATATATATATATATATATATATACATACACACACACACACACACATAAATATATATATATATATATATATATATATATATATATATATATGTATACACACACACGAACAAACAAACAAACAAACAAAAAAACACATGCACACGCACGAGCACATGCACACGCACACATATATATAATATACATATATGTATACATTCATGTATATATATATATATATATATATATGTATCTGTGTATATATGTATGTATATATATATACACATACATAAATACATTATACATTATATGTACATATACATATATGTATCTGTGTACACACGTGTGAGTAAAAGAAAGAAAGAAAGAAAGAAACACACACACACATCTCTATGTTTACATACAAAAACACACAAAGTTTACATAAAATTCATAATATAAATTTACTTCAGCAGAATGGAATCAAATCAGAGAGAAATGACTGACACCAAATTAATTAAAAAAATGACCAGCCATTTCACCAGCACACTTCTTTTTATCTAAATAATGCAACACATGATTCAAAAGCTTCCCTCCCATTTATGTAAATACAACAGCCCTATACATAAAGTTATAGACCATATTCAATAATGGACGAAGTATAACCACACTTTAGAGTGTATTAATACCCTTGAATTCAAACAAGCAACAGACACCCAGAACTCACCATCTCTAACTCTGGGCTGTAGTTTTCACTCTCCATGTTCAACATGGGCACGATCTTCTCCTTGATTTTCTTAGCCTCCTTCCCCGGGATGAAGATTCTCACCTTCATCTGTGCCCTCTGGATCGGGATCACCTGCGCATTTCACAAGATTATGAGTTTTTTGTTTTTTATTTTGCCCAAAAGAAAATTGCAGTCTCAATTTTTTTTTCACCCGAAAGCCATCTGCTACCAAAGCCTAATTCAAAAAAAATTCACAGGCTAGTTCATTCAGATTCCTCACCCCAGCTAGTTGCTTGATGACGTCCAGGGCTTGCTGCTTGTTGTTGCGTTTCGGGTTGACCGAAAAGTGCAAGTCCTTCATGGCACTCTCAATCATGGTCACTGTGTATGGTGTCTTTGTTTCTGGATTTATGCACTTGTCTGAAGTAGTTTATGAAAGTGAGAAAAATATTGATTAGGAGATCTTATAAGATATTGCACTATTTCTACCAAATAAAAAATAATAAAAAAAATTTAGGCCTTATAATGCACAAAATTATTACCATAAAACACCTTGAACCCTTACCTTTTAAGTATCATAAATGTTTTCAAGAAGTACATATAAAGCAAAGCAAAGCAGCAAAAAAAAAAAAAAAAAAAAAAAAAAAAAAAAAAAAAAAAAAAAAAAAGAGGTGCCTCAGTACATTAACTTAATTAAATAAAAGGTATTATTAATCAAGAAGTTTTTACCTTTTCACTTGGGTTACCTCATATTCTTAGAATAATGAGAAGTTTTACTTTACCTTCCTATATTGTTAATGTGAAAATTTTACCACTGGCAACTTGATTAAATAATCATATGTGATGTTACATAACACACTGATTTCCTCTAACAAGATAAAGTATCCTACTTTATACTCGTAAACACAATAGTAGTTTACAAAAATTACCTGAAACAATCGAAGCAATCTCTTTCATAGATGTCCCCAGGTTCGCTTGCCGCTCTTTATCCGATACTTGTAACTCTCCCTTTTCTAAGATTTCCAAGCATATCTGTAAATATATTCACTAGTTTATTAGGAAAGGAATATCTAAAATGAAGCTATCATGTTAATAACAACAGTTATTATTTTCTCCAGTCTCCTACCCACCCACACTCTCACTCATACATAAACAAGAAAGAACTTTCTTTTACTTTGGAATAATCTTTAAAGCCACTGTGGTCATTAGTACTTTTAGATACAGTACTATTACATATCTAAAGTTATGTGTCGGACAGTCTTAATGCCCAAAAATATCAACAATTCCTTCTAACTCCATGTAGATCCATGTAGATACAGAGATAAATATGTAATATTTAAATCTGATATGACTATGTTTCTAATACTTTTGGACGTACTTGTTTCTGGTCTTCCGTCTTGAAACACTTGAGCAGTTCCTCCTTTTTGGCAACCTGTCCTTTTGAAACGTTGGTGAAGACAGTCTCACTCTGCAGAACCTCATCGATATCTTTCTCTCTGAAACAATAATCCCAATAATTCCATCGGAGACAATATGTGTACAAGTGGAGATTTCTACACCTGTGGAAAGTTCTCATATCATATTGCTATATACATTAATGTGCAAAATTAAATATTTTAAAAAGTTGAACTTCTCAAATCTAGTTTCCTTGGGACTAGATATATATATATATATATATACAGGCAAAATGTTGGTTTCAGACACCTTTTAGTACAGCTAAGGCAAAAGATTATAAAAAAAATCATAAGATTGTAATCAAAAAAAAAAAAAAAAAAAAAAAAAAAAAAAAAAAATATTCTACAATTGATATAAACATTTTACAATATATTTCATGGTATTTATGTACTCTGTATCATTATTTATAAATTAAAATTCCTTAATATAATACACACGAGAGAAAAAGTCACAATAGAAGAAAAGTCCATGATTTATTCCTGCTGACGTGCTTGACCTCTTTTCAAGCCTAAGACTACCTGTCTTAGGCTTGAAAAGAGGTCAAGCATGTCAGCAGGACAAAGTAACAGTACTTGTAGCTATTTCCAAACACTTTCTCCAAAACTATTAGCATACTCCTACCTTAATTTTCTTGCCCTCTAATATTTATTTCTCCATGAACTATACTGACTGAATAAAAAGAAAAAGCTATCTCCTCAATACAAAATTTGTTGAAGTTATTCATAAGTATATCATATTCATACATATGTAATTAATTTGGATGCAATATGTATTTCATAATAATGATGTAAGTCCCTGTATCTGGCTGAGATGTTATCACCTTCTTTGCCAGCCCAAAATGCACTCTCTGGGGAAACGAGTAAGGCAAACCTAGTGTTCTTTTCACAAATCTGGTAGTTTTTTACCCTAGACACTGAGTATCTATAGTATATGATTATAATAGTGGACTATAATATATTGTCTCTGTAGTTAGAACAGTAAAAAACAAGACTGGGTGTTTGTAACTATACAACAACTAAACAGTATTCATTGTAACAAATGTCGAAAGAAGGTATGAAAAAGAATGAAAATCTTCACATTGCAAGAGATGAATTTGACTGGTTTCGATTATGTCTTTGTTCTGACAACCGGAAAATAAGAAAGTTTTTGGGAGGAGAACAAACACTGTGGCTAATGCAGCTATGGCCGCAGCCTACATGCCTCCCGCATTTTAGTGTAGGCCAATGATGCTCGACCACTTGCGCTTTGAGAAGGTGAGCGCAGACTGGATCCTTAATTTGAAGATAAATTGTCTGGTGGTTTTAAATACTGTACACATACATACAAGCAGGTTCTGTTTTCAAATGAATTTATGCATTTTATAGATGAAATAATCTAACATTTTCCCTCTTGAATTGTGACAAATATGTTCTATAAGAAAAATATCACAGAAGCCACTGACTTGTCAATTCCATACGCTGTTCAAACTGATACGAATCTATATCCAAAAACGATCGCAAAAATGTTTTTAAATAGGAGGCAAACAATAACACAAACACAAAACAAACTATATGATCTACACCACAAGCACTCCTACTAACAAACCCAAACAACCCCAGCCTGGAAACCCATAGGATTCAAGCGCAACGGGAAAAAAGAGTAAAAAAAAAAAACAAATTCCCCGACTCACATTTTCTGCCTCCAACTCTGCACTTTATTCTTGTAACACGCGATCTCGAACCTCTTCCCTCCCTTCTTCATCCTCACCACGGCGATGTTTGTCAGTCTTATCTGGTTGGTGGGGGTGAATATCTTGCCTCCGCCCTTGCTCATGGTGGCGGCTGCGTCCTCGTCGGCTGATGGGAGCGGGTGAAAAGGGGGATTTAAGAGAGGAAGTCTGGGGAGCTGTCAGGGGATGTGCTTGGCAGGTCCGACTCGACCCAGGCACTGAGGCTTCCCTGTTGCGCGAACGGCTGCTTGGGCACGAGCGGGAGGGATATTGTCAAGCTCTTTTTATTCTTTTCTTTTTTTTAGGGGAGGGGGATTTGTGATTTGTCTGGAAATAAGGAAATGTGGTAGAGATAATGAGGGTGCTTTGGGTCCTAATGGGTAATTCTAAAGTTTTTTTTTGGGGGGGAAGGGGAATTTTTGACATGTCACGCACGCGGTGATTTACCTACAGATAAGAATCGGTTACTAATGGGATATTATCCAGCTTTGAGCAAATCTATGACTTATTTCACAATGACCTATTTATAAATGAAAATCTCAAGAGCCATTCCAGCGCCGAAACGAGTACCAAAGAGGTCGAAATAGGGCGTGAATCCGAGTGAATCCGAGTGAATCCGAGTGAATCCGAGGCACGCGGGCGGCGCTGCACGAACGTCAACACGCGGAGGCCCGGCGGTGTGGCTCGAAGAGGACGCTCCTGCTTCTAAAACCCTATCAAAGAAGAAACAAGAAGAAGACGCTCTTGCATCACGTTGGTAAATTGCGAGTGAGTGGGCGGGTTCATTAGGCAGGGAAGGTCAGGGGTGATGGAGTTTTAATTGGCTTTCGACGGTCTCTTCCTCTGATTGTCTGTTTTTTTCTCTTTCTTTCTCTTAAGTCTCTTTTATTCTCTTGGTATATATGTCTGTTCGTCTGTCTCTCAGTGTTCCTTCTTCGCTCCCAAACTCTCTGTCTGTCGTTCTCTCCTCTCCCTCTCCATTTCCTTCTCTATCTCTCTCTTTTCTTTCCTTCTTTCCTTTTCTCTTTTATCTTTTATCTTCTATCTTCTATCTTCTATCTTCTATCTTCTATCTTCTATCTTCTCTCCTCTCCCCTCTCTCCCCTCTCTCCCCTCTCTCCTCTCTCTCCTCTCTCCTCTCTCCTCTCTCCTCTCTCCTCTCTCCTCTCTCCTCTCTCCTCTCTCCTCTCTCCTCTCTCCTCTCTCCTCTCTCCTCTCTCCTCTCTCCTCTCTCCTCTCTCCTCTCTCTCTCTCCTCTCTCCTCTCTCCTCTCTCCTCTCTCCTCTCTCCTCTCTCCTCTCTCCTCTCTCCTCTCTCCTCTCTCCTCTCTCCTCTCTCTCTCCTCTCTCCTCTCTCCTCTCTCCTCTCTCCTCTCTCTCCCCTCTCCTCTTTCCTCTTTCCTCTTTCTCTTCTCCCTCCATCTCTTTTTCTCTCCCTTTCCTTCTGCTTCTCTTTCAAATAAGCTGATAGTGTGGGGAATGTCATGATGTGATGTCATCTGTTGAGAGCTGCCATGACATGGTGTCATCAGCATTTGAATGGCTCAAATAGTTACTTGTCAAATACTTAAAATATCTGTGTCATTGCACCATATTGTTTGTAACCATAACATATATCACATTAAACTTTGCTTGTAATTTTACTGTGTATGTTAACAAATGGTTCACTTTTAAACTACTGAATGCACTCTTATCTCTGTTGCCATGGCTAGGCTTTTCTATTTATGCCTATATTGGTTCAGGCATTACATACTCAAAAAGTATGGCAGCTGCTGTAACTTCTGCAGCCTTATCAGGTGCTCCTTCAGTGGCAGCTAGCATTGTAAGCAGCAGCAGCAGTACCAGTCCAGCTTTAGGTTTCAAGATATTGGCAGAATGCAGTAAAAGCAAGGCTCGTACAAGTCTTATGAAACTGCCACATTATACAGTTGAGCTTCCCATGTTTATGCCTGTTGGAACCCAGGTAAGATATGATTGCACCATTTTTGGTATTAAATTTTACATAAATAATTTGTATATCACCATGTTTGTGATAATCTGGACACATATTGTGTGTGTAATAATGAGAAATTATATGCATGTGTTTAGTTCACTTTTATCACAAATATGGAAATAGTTATTGATATGAATCCTTTTCCATTGGGTGAAGTCTCTCTCAGGGATTTTTGTCTATTATTATTAATAATAGTATGTGGCACAGATATACCTATAGACAGAAATGTAAAGTTATTTAGATAAAGCTACAGTTTATAGAGATGTGTGTGTGTGTGAGTGAGTAAGTGAGTTTGTGTAAGAGAGAGAGAGAGAATGAATGAATGAATGAATGAATGAATGGATGAGTGAATTAGTTTGTTTTATGAAGCTTTATACTAATATGTATTTATAAGAAAAGAGAAACCCATTTTTGTCATTTTATTAAATATTTATTTCATAGATGAACTTTAATTGATTGTTGAAAGTTTCCAGCCTTTGTTTGATTTACTGTAGAATATTTGTGCATGGAATGTCTATACAAATATGATTCATCTTTTTCCAGGGAACAATGAAAGGACTTCTCCCACAGCAAGTAAAAGATGCAAATGCCCAACTGATTCTTGGAAATACATATCATCTGGGAACACGACCAGTAAGTTAGTTAAATGCCATCAGAATGTGGTTAGGAATATAAAACATTTTAGAAAGGTCTAGCCATTTAGAAGTATAGATTAAGGATTTGATTATTTGATGAATATGTTAGGATATCAAGTTCTCTAATTATAATTTGTAATGTGCTTCTTTATTTAACCAGGGCAAAGATCTACTCAATAAGTTTCGAAGGACTTCACAGTTTCATGCAATGGGATCGTGCCTTGCTAACTGACTCAGGCGGCTTCCAGATGGTTTCTTTGTTAGAACTTGCGGAAATTACTGAAGAGGGAGTAAAATTCAAATCTCCTTATGATGGTTTGTATATTTTACTCTTTTATAGTTCGTGCTATTTGTTGCAAAAGTATCAGCAGCTTCCTTAGAATGTTGGAGACACAGGAATTTTTATGCATGTCATTCAGCCAAAGTTAAATCTATAAATAAAACACACACACACACACACACACACACACACACACACACACACACACACACACACACACACACACACACACACACACACACACACACACACACACACACACACACACACACACTTCACCAAAGGACTTACCATTAAATGCAATATTAGATAAAATCCTTTTTATCACCTACACTTCTATAGCTTCATGATTATATATTTCGAGGGGGGGAAAATGGTATTAGATTCCTGTTTTGACCTGTTCTGAACCCCTATTGGCGTCCGGGACAAGTTGTTCATCTTGTCCCTCTTGCCCTCCTTCGCAGTTGGGGCGTGGAGGATGAGATGATGTCATGATAGCATTTGTATGTAAATAATGGCAATTGCAGGCAACCATAAGATATTGGTAGGTAATTTTATGGCCCTTTATTGTTGTTAGTAAAGAGTATTTTTGTATTTGTCAGTTGCAGGTAAATTACCTATACATCAGAGATATTGCAAAACCTATGTAGCTTGTAAAATAAAGACCCCTGCATGATAAAATAGTGAAAGTTTCCTTTCAAGCTGGTTGCATTGAGGGCAATGAAGGCCTCAGAGGGTTCTGAATGTGGCCTCGTTTTCCTGTTGGTCGGGACAATATGCCTGGACGAGCAAGACAAGGCGTTTCGAACACAGCATTAGTATCTGCTCTTTCAGCCTCTACTGACTGTACCCTTCTCTTCAGGTTCAGAATGCATGCTGACCCCAGAGGAAAGTATAGAAATCCAGAATGCAATTGGGGCAGATATTATGATGCAGCTTGATGATGTGGTGGATGTCAGAGAGACCAATTACGAACGCTTTAAGACAGCAACTTATCGGCAAGTATTACAATTAGGAAGTTGAAAATTGTTAATTCATAGAATTTTATTTGTTTTATGGTTTATTGACAGTTGGTGCCTGAACATTAATTTTCAAGCTTATAATAAAAAAATGACATGATTGTATTTTTTTTTTTTTTTTTTTTTTTTTTTTTTTTTTTTTTTTTTTTTTTTTTAATAAAGTGGAAATTAAAAAGGTAATTGTGAATGCCATGGGCATCAATTATTCATCTCTAATATCATTACTCCAAATATTTTCCATTATCTTTAGCAGAGCATGAGTACATACATGACTATTAGTCAGTTTGTTTGCATACTTAGTCTAATAGTTTCTTAATAATACTGATTTGTTTGCCACTTTCCAGAACTACACGTTGGCTAGATCGATGCATGAAAGCAAACAAAAATCCTGAGAGACAGAATTTATTCCCAATCATCCAAGGTGGCCTTTTTCCAGATTTACGAAAAATATCTTTAGAACAGCTAATTGCAAGGGATGCCCCAGGTTATGCAATTGGTGGACTCAGGTAAAGCATAAAAAAATTGAATGGGCATAAAGTTACAACAGCATGGAACTCTTATTTGCTTAATTAATAAAAATCTATGTAGGCATCGTTAAGATAGAATAGTGTAACCATTATAATTTTATATGGCATATACTATACATAATATATTGAGTGTGATTAACCCAATTCCTTTTGCATTGTTTTATTTGTTTAACAGTGGAGGTGAAGAGAAGGACAAGTTTTGGCCAACTATCCACCTGTGTACAGACCATCTTCCAAAGAACAAACCTCGCTATTGCATGGGTGTTGGCTTTGCTGTTGACCTTGTTGTGTGTTGTGCAATGGGGGTGGATATGTTTGATTGTGTCTTTCCAACTAGAACTGCAGTAAGTCCATGTGGTAGGATGCAGATGCTTGTGATACTTTAAGTACAGTAGATCTATATTAAACTGAAAAATTGTATCAAATTGTATAAAAGTAGTCCACAAGACAGTTGCTTAATCTTTTTCTTTTTTGCTTTACCTTTAGACATGCAGGAAAATACAATCATCCTTCATAATTTGTTGTTATTCTCTTCGTCAGAGGTTTGGCTGTGCTCTCGTCGACAATGGTCAGATCAACCTGAAGTCTCGGGAGTTTGTTAATGATTTTATTCCCATCGATGAAAAATGTGATTGCACAACATGTCAGAACTACACACGCGCTTATCTCCACACCATTGTGACAAAGGAAACTGTTGCCTGTCACCTCCTCTCCATTCATAACATTGCCTATCAGGTATGACTTTTATAATGATTATTATTTTTTTCAGTTAAGATATAATATGGTTTGATTACACAACTCGTATATATCCATATTTGGGTGAGGAATAGAATGGGTTGACAAGCAGAGTCCTTGTTTGTTGCCATCTGTCTTAGAGTGTCTTTTTGTAGTATGTAAGTAATCTTTGTTGAAGCTATTGCAGTAATATGTATTCATTGTTCAGGTCAGTTTGCTAAAAAGTGTATATTTTCAGTTACCTTGATCACTGGAAAGAGAGATCATGAGGTTGATCTAATGCAAAATTGCTTATCAGGATGTAGTGTGGGGGTAAATTGCAAGATTACTAGAGATCCCAACACTTTCTTAGCTCATAGTCCCCGCTAACAATCTTATCACAATAAGAGTGTGGCACCGCATGGGGCCTCATAAAACCTCTTTATTTTATGAATTTACAAATCTAGCATTTGACTCCCGCATTGTAGTAACAGCCCAAAGTCACTGCATGGTCACTAGGCATGTAGGATACATTATGACACTCACATAGACAAGGATAGTAAATATGAATATAATACTGTATATAATATTGATTAGGGAACTGTGAGAAAAGAATGTTGTCTGTTTCATGTTTTAAAAGCTCAGTAGATAAGGTTTTAAAATGGAAACAAACTGTCTCTCTTAAACTGTATATCCCTACAGATGAGACTGATGAAGAACATAAGGGAGAGCATCAAAAATGGTTGCTTCGTTGAATTTGTGCAGGACTTCATGTCTACATACTACAGAAACCAGGAATATCCCCAATGGGTCCTTGATTGTTTGGCAGCAGTAAACATAAGCCTGAAAAAATAAGTAACTATGTATACGATTATGTATTTCCCAGACTGATATCACAAATGTTACATACATGCTGTTTTAATCAGTTGTTACATAAAAAAAGTTATCAAAATTAAAATTAGTTGAGGTTTTTATTTACGAGTTGCAGTGACAGCGCACAAGCCCCATCGGCTGATTTAGAGGATCTAGAAGACAGTGAAGACAGGCTCTGGGACTTACGTTCTGATTTTGAAAAGTTAAGTCACACTGGCTACAGAAATGCCATTCTTGGGGACTTTGAAGAGGAAGAAGCTGAAGGAAGATTGCAAGGATTCCGAAAAGCATTTCGACATCAGTCCAGCATTAACCCAACAAGTTTGCTTTCTAGGATTGATGGATTCCTAATTGGATGTTTGATTAAATGCAATTTGAGTGAAGAGCAGGTTAATGAAGCATATAAGATTCAAGCAGAAATAAAGCACACATTGGAGTTATATTATAAACCAAATAGCAAACTATTTGATAAAATAATGAGAGACAGTGAGGATGCCAAAGCTACGTCCCTACAATGCTCGAGTGAGTGTTCTTGTTCTCTAAATAATGACAAAGTCTTGATAGAGGAAAAAGTTAAGAGTATTGTTAATAGAACTAGAACTTTCAGTAAAAGTGTTGGATGGGCATTGCCACCAAATATATAGTGTTTACTTGTACATGGAGAAATATAAATGTTGATCAAGAATAGTAAACATAAGTTTGTGTAATTTTATTCTGCTTATTATAAGACAAGTCTTTTGTATATATAAAAGTTGAATTATTTTTAAGTGACTTTTATTGACATAATGTTTACAATATGTGTAGATTACATATACTGGTAATATATAATTACACAGAAATATATGCAGATATACTTTTTTTTTTTTTTTTTTTGTAATATTTGTTCACACCCTCAAGTTTCTAAGAGGGACAGCCTTGAATGACCTAAAAAATATAAAGTAGGACTCTCAAGGGATCTAGACCCCTGGGACCCTAACTGTTTAGGTATGGGGCAGTATGAACTTGATTTAGCATTGAAAAAGGAACAATGAATAAAGACTTATTAACAGTAACCCTCCGCTCCTTTGATATGTAATTTATCTGTACATATGAAGTAAGTACACTGTCAGAATATTAAACATGCAATGTATGGATGTAGGATTAATCTGTTATTTATAAAGAATATAAAAATGACTGATTATTATGAAATGCTGGGAGTTCAACCAAGGCTACCATACAAAAAAGTACACTAATATTTAATGATCTATAACTCTGTGAAAGAGCTTGACAGTAAGTACAGATAAAGTTTAGTTATACATACAGTCTGTTAATGCATTGTAAACTTTCCAAACTAGATTA
>NC_061832.1:23643748-23653748 GCF_019202785.1 Penaeus chinensis
AACAGCTGCTGCTGCTCTAACTGCTCCTGAGGCAGAAAATGCAGCTGTTCAAGGGCAGAGCTTTGGCTGGTGGCTTGAGATGTTAAATGTCCCTCTTCCACAATACTTGGGAAGGATCCACCCCTTCTCATTGGGCTTAAAGGTTCCTCCATAAATGCTCGAGGTTTGCGTGGTATGGTTGACCATCCTCTATCTATGTCAATAGGTCTCTCGTGTGTCATTGTAGGGTAAAGGTCAGTAATTTTGCTATCTGTACTTGGACCTAAAACACACAAAACTTCTGGGGTTGGATCTTTATTGGCATGCTTTCCTCCCCCCTTTTGGAATTCAGTTGGTATGTAACCATACATAGAATCTACATGTATATTAGTGTTGTTCACCTTACTTGAAGCACCGAGACAAGATGGGTCAAAATTTGAATTGCTAGACTCAGAATTAATAGCTCTGGACATTTTAGGTTTATAGACAGTAGAATTGCAATCACTGTCTGTTCTATTTATTTCCAAATTGTTCTGCTTCACCATCTGCTTTAACCGCTGCTTCTGGAAGAACCTTTTTGCAACACCCACTTGCTTAGGATTATAGAAAATTTCTGGTGCATAGTGGAGATCATTGGTCATAGTACCAAAGCTCAGCAACTGTAAATTATTTGTTGCTTTGCTTAGGCTCTCTGGCTTATTAGATGTCAGAATACTGTGTGACACGGAGGAGGATTTGTTTGTTTGGTGAGTGTGTGAAGACTCGAGGCTGTGAGTGCTGGGTGCACCCACCGGCCCTCGCGGCTGATTGTTGGATGGCATCACATGGTTAGCACCAGTATTGTTGGCAGGAGTTGTCAAATGTGCTTCTTCTTCTTCTTTTCTCTGAGGACTGAATGTACAGTTGCACTCACGCCATGCCTCCCAGACATCGTTCCGGCTAAAGCAAAAGAAGACGAAAATAAATATACCCAGACTGCTAGCACATATAGCATAAATGATGCTGAAAATGGTTGTGTGATGAGGGATAACTGATGCAAAAGGAGCTGCTGTTGTAATTGCTGCAGCAGCCCATGTAAGAATAAAAAGCAGAAGTGTAACTACATGAGCCCTCAACTGAGTTAGTGGACTATGCTGCCCATCTGATACACTAACAGTTGTATCACGTGAAGCAATGCTCATTTCCTCTTCACCAGGTCCATTAACGTTCTCAGAATTGGGTGAATTAGCATCTAGGAGCTCCAGCTCTGTTGTTTCTGTTGCCCCAGTCCCTTCAGCATAGTTTGCTCTTAGAGACCTCAACATGCAGTGAGTTAGAAGGAAGAAAGTAGAAAGAATGAAAGCAAGGGCAGCTGTAGGAGCATAAAATGCCCCTAGACTGGGGCCCCAAGCTAAAAAGCAGTAGCTGTAGCCTGCATACTGCTGAAGGTTGACAGCTGCTGAAATACCACAGAGTATGAGCGCAATCCCCCATCCAACAAGATAAAAACGTAACATCGGCTTTGGTGGGAGTGGTATGTCTGGAGGTGGTTCCTCTATCGGTACAGGTGGCCTTAAAGCTTTAGTAACCTTTTTATATAAGTTTGTGACAGTCACAATGATCCACAATAAGACGCATGTTGTTAGGTAATGAAGTGCAACACCAATGCCTTGACACAACTGTTGATTTTCAGTTTGGTAAACTCCAACAGTAAACATAGTCACCAATAACAGGAGGGCAATCCAGGTGTTCATTAATGAATGCTTATTTTTGTTCATGGTTGCAATCCGATGATGATGAGCTGCCCAAGTAACAATAGATGCCATCAAGAATAAAATGCAAATAGCACTGCCAACATACACACCAGGAGCACTCAGCCTGAACTCAGCTCCTCTGGCACCAGCCTGATTTCTGTGTAAAGCTGCCATGTCCTGTAAGAGTCCAAAATGCGCTAATCTATCACAGTGGAAAACAATAAGAGAGTTGTGCATACGTACAATCTTGCAGCCCTCACTGGTCCAATTGCCATGCTTACCAGCAACATTTTCTTTCCACCAAACTGGCATAATATTATGACTATAAATAGCTGACCGCAGAGTGATGTAAACACCATCCTCTAATAGCATCTCCTCCTCCTGGTTGCCTATCCTAGCACCAATAACTGGGGAAGTCACCTCCCAGGTATCAGAAGCCTCCAGCTAATACTCTAGGAAACAGATTTGCTGTGTCGTAAACAAAGAACTGGAGTTGCACTGTGTTTGTTGCAGCAGCAGGATTTTCTTCCTCAGATCCATTGGTTGTCTTGAGCATTTCTTTGGAGAAAAGGCTGGATGGTACTTGGATCTGGGCATCCAGAATTTCATCTTCACTACTGGAAGGGGATTGTTGAAATAAAATCACAAACAAATAATGGCTACAGCATTATCATACATAAAGAAGTAGTGTGTATAAATATATATATCAAATATAACATGCCATTCAATATTTAAAAGCTAGCATTTCAATAAAACAAAGGTAAATTATACATACTTAAAAAGCTTAGAGTAATTATTTGTATTGCACCGGAAGAGTCTCTCTGTAGAGTGCACACTGCGCCTATACCAGTTACAGGTGAGACCAGAGAAGCTATCTGGCTGCCTGTTGAACTGATGCATTTCCAGGTGGGGCGTAGCTGCTCTGGTAAGTGTAGGAGTAGACGTGGCAACATTCCATAAGCAATTCAGCAATCTCCGGCAAGACCCATCTAATATTTCTGCTGTGTTAAGCAACTCTGCAATGAAACCAGAACCAAATAAATGAATTTTCTTTGCCGTAACAAGACTCACCATTTCCATTTTGCAATGTTCTAATTAACTGATGTTGACAACAATACATATCCCCTCTTCTAACTCTAAGCCAAGGTCTGGAAAAGCACTGACAGGACAAAAGGACTTAAGGTCCTGCATTTCATTTACCTTTTTACCATGTTAGTGCTTATGTTTTGTGATCATTTAACCATTTACAAAGCCAAATTCAGGCTGCAAAAATATCCAGTGTTGTAAAAAAAAGGTTTTAACACCCCCCTACAAAACTACAAACCTTTTGTTGCTGCCATTGAAGAACTGATGATATCAATTAACTTTGTGGCAGTTTCCTTGGCTCCACTAAGTGTAGCTTGAAGGTTTGTGTACTGTTCCACTGTCTGTGCTAAGAACACTATATCCATGGCATCCCTCAAGATCTTTCTGTCACGAGTAAAGTTACGCAGACTCCTAATGCTGTCAACAAGTGTGGTCTTGCTTGCTGAGATGTTTGTGGATGCAAACTGCTCCAGTATCTTTGTTGTCTCTGACACAAATGGGCAGTCAGATGTATCCAAGCCCTGCCAATAGCCCTCATTGGTGCAGGCATGCTTAGCAACTCGCATAGCTGGAAGTGACGATGCAATGGACCTGCCAGAGAACTTGAATTCCCTGTGGTGTGTTGGCAATATCCCTACACACTCCAACTCTACAGTGACCCCGGCAACTGTTCTAGGCCATACATATGACCCACGGTTATTGCTTGTCACTGAAAATGATAATAACACATCCATTAATTTTTAATTTCTATATTATGTGATATTTGAAACTGACATTTCCAATTATCTCTATTGAAAAAATAAATAAAAGTAAAGAACTTGTCGCATCAGTAAGAAATAAGAAGAATTGTGACTCACTGTCAACACTTACCGTTGGTAGGGCAGTATTTGGTGTCATGAGCAATGACGTATATACTGACAGTACGAGTGTGGTTACCCTTCTCACCCTGTACCAGGCAAGACCACTCTCCACTGTGTGTGTTATTTAGCTCGTGTATTTCAACCATGCTGTGGGAAGCACAAATGGTCTTAATATATGGCCTCATGCAGTTTTATGTAACCTTTTATGTCTTTTTTTAAAGAGGCATCATAGCAAGTCATTAAGGGGTTATAAATTTGAGATTATAAACCATTCAATTAACTACTCAAACCCTTCCTTTGCAAAAAAAAACAAACCTTTCAATAGCATCCGGTAAATAGGTAGTTTTGAATGTCGCTCCACTTCGTTGCTGGTGCTGGTGGTGAGGTTCCAGATAGTCAGTGTAGTTAGCGGAGCTCCCTAGCCGCCGGGCCCTGAAGTGGGCATCCCCGCGTGCCCACCACACACGGTGGCTGTCCTCGGCGCTTGTGACTCGGCACCGGAGGCGGAGGGAGTCTCCCGCAAACACCACCTGGTCTAACGTTGGCTCCAACTCCACCACAGATAGACCTGGACCGTCTGGTGGAAGAGGAGAGATTTTGGTAGGTTTTTATCTCTACAAGATCAACATAACTTCAATGATGTTTCAGTCATAAAAGCATGAGTTGAAAAAGGACTTCTGTAAAAAACAAATGATGAAAAACATATCTTTTTCAAAACAATAAATACTTTTTCAAAAGCACAGAAATAATCAGAAAAGGTTAATAACAAATCAAATTCTAACATACATAGTAAGACTATCCATCACATTTTCTTTTAATATCATTATACTCTCAACTCTATTTGGTCACATGCAACAATCATAGGGGTCCTTGGGGGAGGGGAGGGGAGGGGAGGGGAGGGGAGGGGAGAGGAGAGGAGAGGAGAAGAGGAGCTGAGAGGAGAGGAGAGGAGAAGAGGAGCTGAGAGGAGAGGAAGAAGGAGAGAGAGAGAGAGAGAGAGAGGATAATGGCATACAAAAATGACGATCAAGAAGAGAGGTAGAACAAAAGAAAAGAAAATAAGAAAAAGTGAGGAGAAAGAGAGAGAGATAAAGCTGAAGATAAGATGGAGAGAAAATGGTAAAAGAACAGGGAAAGTATGAAGAGAAATAAAAACGACCTCTACCTACCTCAAGGCTAAAATGCAGAAACAAATAAAATCATGGTTGTTGACCTGCCTTATTTTTGCATCACACGTTTGCACAATTCCCTCGAGCGTAATCGAGTGTCCATTTGCATACACAAGCCCATCAAGCACACTTAAACAAACGAACGGGTCCCTCACACTCTTCTCAAGCCCCCCAGCCTCCGCCTCCGCCTCCCGAAAAGACCCCCCTACCCCCACCCCCACCCCACCCCCATCCCCCCCAAGGACGCGAACGGAAATACTCACGACACTGGAAGTTCTCGGGCTGCAGCTTCTTGAACTGCGTGCCGTTGAAATCCCTCGGCCGGAAGCACTTGGTAGCCACCGTGACCCGCACCCGCTTGGTCGCCGACGCCTCCGCCAGCCAGCGCAGCCCGCAGTCGCACACGAGCTCCGTCTGGGACAGGTCGCTGCAACAGAGTCAGGAGGTCAGGAGATGCTTCCTTTCAACAGAACTCCTGTGGCCGGGTTCTCAAAGGCACTGTGTCCGTTCAACTAACAAAATTAGTTTTACATTTTATAAAAATAATACCAATAGTAATAGTAATAGTAATAGTAATAGTAGTAGTAGTAGTAGTAGTAATAGTAATAGTAATAGTAATAGTAATAGTTATAGTAATAGTAATAGTAATAGTAATAGTAATAATAATAATAATAATAATCATAATAACAATAATAATAATAATAACAATAATAATAATAATAACAATAATAATAATAATAATAACAATAATAATAATAACAATAATATAATAATAATTATAATAATAATAATAATAATAACAATAACAATAATAACAAAAACGATAATAATAATAATAACAACAACAACAACAACAACAACAATAATAATAGTAATAGTAAAAGTAATAGCAATAGTAATAGTAATAATAATAATAATAATAATAATAATAATAATAATAATAATAGTAGTAGTAGTAATAATAATATTAATAATAATAATAATGATA
The DNA here is from genome assembly GCF_019202785.1 of Penaeus chinensis. Classification (NCBI taxonomy): domain Eukaryota; kingdom Metazoa; phylum Arthropoda; class Malacostraca; order Decapoda; family Penaeidae; genus Penaeus; species Penaeus chinensis. Next base: position 23,649,564 of record NC_061832.1, read on the forward strand.
ATAATAATAATAATAATAATAATAATAATAATAATAAATAATAATGATAATAAATAATAATAATAAATAATAATAATAATAAATAATAATAATAATAAATAATAATAATAATAAGTAATAATAATAATAATAAATAATAATAATAATAAGTAATAATAATAATAATAAATAATAAAAATAATAAATAATAAGAGTAATAATATAAAAATAATTACTATTATCACCATTATAATGACTATTATCATCATCATCATTATCATAATGATAACGAACGCCCACGAACACCCTCGCCCGACGGTACACAATGGCTCTTCAATGGCCTCGCTTCACTTGGCTCTGTTAAAATCATTGCACGCAGAATGACCGGTAAAAATGTAATAATAAAAGCATATCCCTCCCCCGTTTCAGTTAAAAACAAAAGGAAATACTTGCACCTTTTCCCTGCCATTATTTCTGTTCGCAGTCCTGGCCAAGGCAAAAACAAGCCCAGTTCCCGGGAAGTGAGCGCGAGAGAATGCACGGGGAAGGGGAAAGGGAAAATGTAGCGCACAGGGAAATTACTAAGAACTGCAGGATTACTTCATTTTGGGATAAAAAAAAAAAAATATATATATATGCACGTGTAGTTCTCGTTTCCATCCCTCCTCCTTTCTCTCTCTCACTCCCGTTTACCGCTTCCTTTTCCTCTCCCCCATATCTTCTCCTTTTCCTTTTCCCTTTCCTTTTCCTTCTCCCTCTCCCTCCCCGGTCTCCATCTCTCTGTTCACCACCTCCCTCAATTCTCTCTCACCTTCTCACTCCCTCGCTCCTCCTTCTCCATCTCCCTCTCCCTCTCCCTCCTCCTTCTCCCTCTCCCTCTCCCTCTCACTCCTCCTTCTCCCTCTCCCATTTCCTCTTCCTCTCCCTCTCTCTCCCTCCCTCCCCGAAATCAATCGCGTCGCACCTCTCGGCCGCCGCCGCCGCCACTCTATTAATTTTCTCCGCAAATTATGTCTCTATCAAGTCCCGGACATTAAAGATGATGGAGCCACTTCTCTCTCCCTCGCATTCACTTCAGGTGCCCATTAATATCGACAGCTCGACCACTTCATTATGCGAGATGGCATCCGTAATGGTAATTATAAGAGCTCCCCAACCCGTATCTCAGTCGCGCTCTTGCTCTCGCTTCCTCTTCCTCTCCCTCTTTCTTTCCTTCTCTTCCTCTCCCTTCCCCTCGCCGCCTTTCCTCTCCATTCATTTCACGCCATTTATGCTATCGCCCCCGCGCAGCCCCGGCCATGACACCTGAAGACCATAACCTGAAAGCCGCGAGCGACGAAAACCCACGCGCTCTCCTACACACGCCCTGAGTTATGGCTCCTTCAGGAAAATAACTCGCGCATCCCGGATACTTTGTGATTTATGGGCGCGAAACTCGGCGTCCATTCCGCTTCGGGCTGGGAAGGAGAGCGACGCAGCCTTTGCAGAGGGCGTTGGAATCGGCCTCCATGTTACGTGATGGACTGTGCTGCTTAGGGCCTGGTCGTCCTTTTCTCTCGGTTTTACTCGTGGGCGATCTTTGGACAGCGGAGCGAAAGCATTAACAATAAGTCGCATGAAAACAAAGACAAGCACACGCTGGGAAAGAAAGACAGGCACGAATGCAAGCAAAAACAAAACACGCATGAAAAGGTGCTTTACCCCATCCATGCACAATGCAAGCAGCATGCATGGTCGCATCTCGACAGCGGGGAAGGCAGGATTGAGGCAGAAACTGGAGCAAGTTGGTAAAATCGCTCTACACATGAAGAAACAACGTCCCCAAGACAACGTAGCTGACAGCAGTGATGACCGATTTATATTCAGTCTATGTACAGTAATTAATGTACAGGCTGTTTAGAAAAAAATAGTAATAAAAAAAAAAATTAAAAATAAATAAAATAATAATAATAATAATAACAATAATTATAATAACAGTAATAATAACAACAACAACAATTCAGACCTCTCTTGAACTAGCTAGAGCATAAAACAACGCTCAGTTTTGAGCTGTGTGAACCTACACTGCACTACGGCTCAAATACTGGTTCATCTCCGAGGGCTCAACGCTCCGCAATCGTGAGGCCCCAGGGCACCGCGCGTCCTCGTCGTTACGTAAAGTAATTCCTCGTGAAATAAGGCAATCAGCACACTGACAAGGTCCCACGACGAACCCAGCCGCAGGCCCGCGGGGTCAGCACATTCAAGGACGGGACGGGAAGGCTCGAGGGAAGGAAAACTCTACGGGGAGACAGGCCGCGTTTCACTATCTTTCATGATAAGGACGCCTTCGGACGCCTTCTGTGTGTCTGCCTGTCTGTCAGTATGTATGTATGTATGTATGTATGTATGTATGTATGTATGTATGTATGTATGTATGTATGTATGTATGTATGTATGTATGTATGTGTGTGTGGATATGTGTGTGGATATGTGTGTGGATGTGTGTGTGTGGATATGTGTGTGTGGATGTGTGTGGATGTGTGTGTGGATATGTGTGTGTGGACACATGTGTGTGTGGATATGTGTGTAGATATGTGTGTGTGGATATGTGTGTGTGGATATGTGTGTGTGGGCGCGTGTGGATATGTGTGTATATGTATTAAAACACACACACACAGCATATAATCACAACAGAGCCCAAAGAGATTTTTCTTTAAAAACCCGAGCCCCTGCCCCGCGCGCCCCCGGCCCAATCAGCAGATGGCAGCGCGAGGCGGCGCGGCGGAAAATGGCAAATGGAGCGGGAGAATCGCCGAGTGACGCGCGGGCCGGAGACAATAAACTCCTCCGCCAGCGCCGTTTCCGCAAGGTATGGGTGACCTCAATTTTCAGACTCGGCGATCTTTGTGGGCAGTTTATTAAGACGCTAAATATACGAAAAGAATATACTAAAAAAATAGTATATATATCGTCATCACATTTGTGTATCTATATTGTCATAGGCCAGGCAGGCAGTTACGGCCAGTTTTTTTTTAGACTTGGCGGTCTACTTTAAGAAAAGAAAATAATTTGCAATATGAAAAAATGCAACATACTGTACCACATAATCATCATAATCATGCCTTGATATTAGGCCATCGAAGCCTTTGTTGGTGAAGTTATTTCTTTTGTTAATAATGGTTTTCAACTCAATTTTATTATAATCTACCACGACTAAAGGCATCTCCCACTTTAAGTACACGCAGATAAAATAAAACACTGCCACAACAAGAACTGAATCAAGGCGTTTAAATACACCTAAAGTCCTTAAAAAAAAAAAAAAAAAAAAAAAAAAAAAAACATTAAACAAAAATGCACTGGAGAGGTTGGTGCCCATTGCCTTAATAGAAGGTGTCCGGACAATGTCACTATATTTCATGTATTCACCATTAACATGCAGCCAATGATCACGAAATCTAACACTGTGAACCGGTTGCAGTGCATTTTTCGCTTCCACCGTCTTGGCTGTTGCACAAACCCTCTATCTTCAGCACAGAACGCCATCTACATAAACGGTAGAGTAAACAGAAGGATAAGGGATCTCCAATTATTTTTTTCAGTTTGCTTACACCAAAACAAGATGTAATTATGGCGTCTAATGTCCACAGGGTAAATGATTACTGACTGACAACTTTACATCAAGCTACGACCAATTTGGCGGCGAAATCATTGCGCAATAATACATACATACATTAATCATTACTTTGTTTTCAAATAACACGTAAATAGCATCATATAATTGCTAGGATATTTAAAACGTCATGGCTCCCCCCCTCCCCCCCTAAAAATTGTCTACTTTAAATACCTGCCATGATAAGTGGGCGGAGCTTAGAGACGTCACACTTACGCATGCAAGAAAATACAACGTGGTACTGTATATCTTTATAATTTTTCACGTGTTTTAAGTCACCATTAAATTTGGGCAGCTGCGAAAAGTGGCACCGCTATCCACATCAACTTTACATAAAGTATACTAGACACTGCACCCTTAATACAATCCAAATTCACTCTGTAATATAGTTCTCAGGCTTTCCCACTTCTTGTTTATTTATAGTTCGATGAAAATACCTGCCGCCTGAATGTTTCTGTCCTTAAAACAAATACTCAAAGTTCAGGCATGGAATGAGCTGAGGAAACGAAGGGAATTCAAGGAGACCAACACTGTGTGAGACAGGAGGAGGAGGA
>NC_061832.1:23663748-23666248 GCF_019202785.1 Penaeus chinensis
TCATACAGGCGACTTAGCTGGCGCTGCGTGCAAACCCGATGCAAGAAAGGGCACAAGCGGCCAGCAGAGAATCGGCGCCCGGGACTTCCATCCGCCGCTCCGGCCGCGGCCAATAATCACGCCCACTGAGCAGAAATAACAAGCTGGTGTCAGACCTGATGAGCTTAAATAAATATTTGCCCGATCTGCACTTTTCCCGATACCATCACGTCCGGGCCCTGGAAACGCTTTTTATAATTACACGCGCGCGCGCCATCACGTCCGGGCCCTCGACACGTTCATTATAATTACGCGCGCGCGGGTGTGAGTGTATGTGTGTGTATGTGTATGTGTATATGTATGTGTATATGTATATATGTATATATGTATATATGTATATATGTGTATGTGTGTATGTGTGTATGTGTGTGTGTGTGTGTGTGTGTGTGTGTGTGTGTGTGTGTGTGTGTGTGTGTGTGTGTGTGTGTGTGTGTGTGTGTGTGTGTGTGTGTGTGTGTGTGTGTGTGTGTGTGTGTGTGTGTGTGTGTGTATGTGTGTATGTGTATGTGTGTATGTGTGTATGTGTGTATGTGTGTATGTGTGTATGTGTGTGTGTGTGTGTGTGTGTGTGTGTGTGTGTGTGTGTGTGTGTGTGTGTGTGTGTGTGTGTGTGTGTGTGTGTGTGTGTGTGTGTGTGTGTGTGTGTGTGTGTGTGTGTGTGTGTGTGTGTGTGTGTGTGTGTGTGTATGTGTGTGTGTGTATGTGTGTGTGTGTGTGTGTGTGTGTGTGTGTGTGTGTGTGTGTGTGTGTGTGTGTGTGTGTGTGTGTGTGTGTGTGTGTGTGTGTGTGTGTGCGCGCGAGTTCATGTGCGTGAATGCAGTGTCAGCATCCCGCTAGCGGTGCAATGAGCAGTGACGCAACAGATGCATCACTGCCGCTTGGTCCTCGCGACGCTTGCGGCCAGCAGCCACGGCGCCACCATAGGCCTACGAGGCTTTCCCTTCGGACACTCTCGCTCCCTTCTCGAGGCAGGGAAAGAATCTCCCAGCCAGCGAGCCCCAAAGCCACCGGCTCTGGAGCCGTTTTATTCTGCTAACAAGTCTGGAGTAAACATAATTACAAGGATAAGCCAAAAGCTATAAATTATTCAGGGGGACTTTTGATCCTCCGCATGATGAAGGGCCCAGAGCACAGGCAGCGCGGCCGGGCTCGCTCCTTCACGCAGCCGATTCCCCTTTCTTCCTCTTCTTTCTCCATCTCTTTTGTTTTTATTCTTATTCATGTCTTTGTCTTCCTCTATATCGTCCTCTTCTTTTACCTTTACTTTCCATTTTCTTTCCCCCCTTCCCCCTTTTCTCTCTATTCTCTTTCTTCTCTCTCCCTCAACCCCCTCACTCCCTTCCCCCTCTCCCTCTCCCTCAACCCCCTCTTTTCCTTCCTCCTCCCCCCCCTTCGGACCCCCCCACCACCACACAAGAGACAAACCAAAATAACACGAGCCTCGACTCCAGACACGGGAAGAGAGAGAGAGAGAGAATAAAAGCGCACGAAGAGGGGAACCGCGGAAAGGAAAAGGGGAAAAGGGCCGGACGAGCGGGCGCTGGATCCAGGCCTGACAAGCAATCTAATATGGTTAGGGCGCGGGTCAATATCCGGGCTAAAAGCACCCAATAAAGAGCCGAGATGGTGTCCGTCCCTGAGCGACCTCGCGATGTTATTGTTTTGCGGTTGTAAACAAAGCAGGAAGGCGGGGGAGGGGAGGCGGGGGAGGGGAGGGGGAGGGGAGGAAAGGAGAGAAGATAGTGAGAAGAAAGGGAGAAAAGGAGAGAAGAAGGGGAGAAAAGGAGAGAAGAAGAGGAGGAGAGGGGAGTGGAAGAGGAGAAAAGGAGAGAAGAGGAAAGGGGAGTGAAGAGGAGGAAAGGGGAAGGAGAAAAAGAGGAGAGGCGAGGGGAAGAGGAGGAAAAAGGGGAGTGGAAGAGGAGAAAGGGGAAGGAGAAGAAGGGGAGAGGTGAGGGGAAGAAGAGGAAAAAGGGGAAGGGAAGAAGAGAAAGGGGGAGGAGAAGAGGAAGAGAGGTGAGGGGATGAAGAGGAAAAAAGGGGAAGGGAAGAGGAGAAAGGGGGAGGAAAAGAGGAGGAGAGGTGAGGGGAAGAGGAAAAAAAAGGAGAGGGGAAAAGAAAGGGGAAAGAAAATGGAAGGGGAAAACGGCCAAGGGGAAAGAAGATGCATGGGGAAGGGAGAGACGAAGTAGGGGAAGAAGAGAAACGAGGAGAGGGGCGGACAGACGAGGGAAGGGGAAATGAATGGAGAGGGAAAAGAGGGAGGAGAGGGGAGGGTATGCAAGGGCTGAAAAAAAGGGGAGGAGAGGGCGGCGAGGGGAAATTAAGAGAAGTAAATGAAACGGTGAGAAGGGGAAGTATAGCGATAAGGGAGTGGGAAAAGGAGGAGCGGGTGAAGAAGAGGCGTGGGTGGGGGGGGGGGGGAGAAAAGGGAGAGATAGGGGGGGAAATGTGGAAGAGATGG
>NC_061832.1:23671248-23674598 GCF_019202785.1 Penaeus chinensis
GTCGCCGACAAGGCTTTTTTCCGTCACGAGACACATTTTGGAGTGAAGGGTGGGGAGAGGTGGGCGGAGGGCGGGGTCCGGAGGCTGCGGAGGGAAAGGGTGAGGGGTGAGGGGTGAGGGGAGGTGAGGGAGGTGAGGGGGTGAGGGAGGTGAGGGAGGTGAGGGGGTTAGGGGTGGGGGGGTTTGGGGGTGAGGGGTTGGGGGGGGGGGATTCCGTGTTATCTCCATCAAGCCGTAAACCTCTGCCCCACTAACAACTACATTAAAGTTGAAGAACACGCCCTAACTGAGCTCCCCGCCATAGCTCCCTCTCCTCCCTCTCGCACTATTCTTGACACGATTTCATACACACACACACACACACACACACACACATACACAAACACACACACAAACAAACAAACACACACAAACACAAAAAAAAAAAACAAATACACACACAAAAAGGACATCCTCTCCCCCCCCAAAAAAAAAATAATAATAATAACCCCAAAACACAAACACTAAACATAAACAAACGACCTCCGGGGCGAACCGACCGCATAAACCTTGGGCAAATACCATACGCACACAGCCAGTCATTCCCACCCAGCCCGTGCACCGATTTTTCAAACCCCAAACTCCCGGAAAGTCCTCATTAGCCAGCCGGAATGCAAAAGATGAACTACCCGGCTTGCAATGAATTACGGCACTCTTTGTTGCTAACGTTCTTTAGGAAGGTATGGAGGAGGGGGGAATCCTTCCACGAGGCGAGCTGGAAATCCTTGACGTGCCAACTGCGCATCTCTGTCTTCGTGATTCCTTCCAATTTCCTCAAAAACACAAATGTGATGGAGACTGGGAAGAAGCAGCGCCAAGCAATTAATCTCCATTTCTGAAATTATTCCTTGACTTTCATACTTTCTCAACAGATGGCATCATGAACCGTGTTTGTTGTTGCAACTGCAGACTCGGCCAATCTTCATCTCAGTTGTTATCCTACTGTACGGTGGGAGAGGGAGAGGGAGAGGGAGAGGATGAAGGAGAGGGAGAGGGAGGGACATGGAGGAAAGGAAGGAAGAAGAGGGAGGGAGGGATGGAGAGGGAGAGGGGGAGGGAGAGGGAGAGGGACAGGGAGGGAGAGTGAGGAAGGGAAGGAAGAAGAGGGAGGGAGGGAAGGAGGGAGGGGGGAGAGGGAGAGGAAGGAGAAGGGGAGAGGGAGAGGGAGAGGGAGAGGGAGAGGCTTAGATGAGGACATATCCGTTACCGTCTCTCAGCCTAGGCCTATTCCCAGGCAGGGAGAGTATCCAGCTCAAGCAGCATAATACCAGTCGCAAAGAAAGGTCAAAATCTCTCGGTTTAATAATAAAACAAATAAAAACAATTACCAATGGATGAAGAAAAGGCAGTGAAAAAGAAAGAGAGAGAGAGAGAGAGAAAGAGAGAGAGAGAGAGAGAGAGAGAGAGAGAGAGAGAGAGAGAGAGAGAGAGAGAGAGAGAGAGAGAGAGAGAGAGAGAGAGAGAGAGAGAGAGACAGATAAAGAGAGAGAGAGACAGATAAAGAGAGAGAGAGACAGATAAAGAGAGAGAGAGACAGATAAAGAGAGAGAGAGAGAGAGAGATAAAGAGAGAGAGAGAAAGAATTATCTCCAGCGCTCACAAGAGAAGTGAAGAACAGACTTCGCCCCGTCCAAATGCCAGCAAAGATCCCGACTTCCCAGCGCGGCAGCCGTCGCAATGCATCAACCGACCTTGCAATAACCACACCGGCAGAGGCAGCGGGCGCGGCAGCAGTAGCAACAGCAGGGGCAGCAGGGGGAAGCGATGAAAAAATCCTCAATATAGGTAAATAGCGAGTGTGCGCGCGGTGGTCCCAGGGGCCAGCGGGCTTTGTGCGGCCGTTATCAAAGGGAATGAGATATGCGGGCCGGCCAGCGAGGAAGGGAACCTGCTCGCCGGACAGCCCTTCAAAAGGACGCAATATCGCGTTACCGGCGCCGATGCCGCTTCAATATCCCGCGAGCGCTCACCGGGAACGGACGCCCGCCGCAGCCAAGGAGCGTGGGTGAGCGCCCGGGGTCATGCACCGGAGCACCCTTGACGCCCGCCAGTCATGCATTCAGTCTGGCAGCTTATCATGTGTGTGTGTGTGGGGGGGGGGGGTGAAGAGAGAGGTAAAGGAGCTATTCAGGCAAAAAGGTCTGAGAAGTTGGGAAAGAGTAGGTGTAGAAAGGGGATGAGAGAGAGAGAGAGATAGAGAGAGAGAGAGAGAGAGAGAGAGAGAGAGAGAGAGAGAGAGAGAGGGAGGGAGGGAGGGAGGGAGGGAGGGAGGGAGGGAGGGAGGGAGAGAGAGAGAGAGAGAGAGAGAGAGAGAGAGAGAGAGAGAGAGAGAGAGAGAGAGAGAGAGAGAGAGAGAGAGAGAGAGAGAAAAGGTAGAGACAGAGAGACAGACAGAGACAGAGAGACAGACAGAGACAGAGACAGAGACAGACAGAGACAAAGACACACAGACAGACAGACAGAGAGAGACAGAGACAGAGACATAGAAAGACAGACAGACAGACAGACCGAGAGGTAAATGAAAAAAAAAAGAACCCCACCCCCCACAAAACTCACACAATAACAAACAAACAATTAAACAACGACATTCAAGCGACAAAATATTAGCCCAACTCTTCTAATACCCGGATGACAACCCTTGCGTGTCAGCCTGCAATTACTTATCTTCGGTCAGACATTCAATTTCTTCCTTTATGTTGTCAAGTGAAAGACAATTTGAAGTAGTTTCAAGTTCGCGTAATTGGCGCTTTATTTTTCAAGTGCAAAGTTTGGGGAAAGGCAAGAATTTCTGCAATGCTCTTACGTTGTCATTATTTTTACTGCCATTATTATTTGCATATTTATGTCTATTTATTATGTTTATTTATGTTTAAGTAATTATGCTTATACGTATTAACATTCCCATCCCAGTTAGTCACCCGTATGAAAATCACTAACACTATTTGTTCTCATAAAAAAAAAAAAAAAAAAAAAAAACAATAATGGAAATTCGCCACAATCCTCACAGCAACAATAACAATAATAAGAAGAAAAGAATATAACAAACTTCTACTATCATCATTATTATCCTTATCACAACAGAACCCCTACCATACTAATACTAATCATTTTAACAATGCTACAGAAGTAACCATAATAATACTCCTGATAATAACATAATTATATATACATGTCGTGTGCGTGCGTGCGTGCGTGCGTATTTATTTATGCGCGAGCGTGCGCGTGTGTGTGTGTCTGCTTATGTGTGTATTTGTAAGGGTGTTTACATACTGTGTGTGCGTGCGTCACTTGGGGCGACTCCCGCATCTGAA
>NC_061832.1:23674698-23677198 GCF_019202785.1 Penaeus chinensis
TTCCTTCCTCTCCCAATCCCACGCCCACTCCCTCTCCCTCTCCCCATTCCCTCTCCTACTCTCACTCTCACAATATCTTCATCTTCATCTTCATCTTCATCTTCCTCTCCCTGCCTCTCCCACTTTCTCTCCCTTTCCCACTAGCACTCTCTCTCTCCCCTCCCTCTCTGTCTCTCTCACGCTCTCCTTCTCTACTCACGCTCTCTCCCTTCTCCCTCTTTCTGTATTTATCTATTTACCCTTTTCCCTCTCTTCCCTTCCTCCTTTCTTGCTCGCCCCCTTTTCTCCCTATCTCCTTTCCCCTTCCCCTTCCTCTCCCTATCATTATCAGTCATACTCCCACTCGTCCACCCTCTTTCCTTTTAAAACGACTTTGACATTCATTCAGGAGGAAACACACCGAGCGACCTAAGCCCAGGAAGACCACCCTTTGCTTTACCATGCGAAAGTTCAGCAAGATTTCAGGAAGCAAATGGCACCTGGGTCTCCCTATCGCCTAGGAAGGAACTCGCATGGGAGCTTCATTCTTTGATCCCTCGTTCTCTCTCTCTCTCTCTCGTTCTCGCTTTCGCTCTCGCTCTCGTCCTCTCTCTCCCTCTCCATCTCTCTCTCTCTCTCTCTCTCTCTCTCTCTCTCTCTCTCTCTCTCTCTCTCTCTCTCTCTCTCTCTCTCTCTCTCTCTCTCCCTCTCTCTCTCTCTCTCTCGTCCTCTCTCTCTCTCTCGTCCTCTCTCTCTCTCTCTCGTCCTCTCTCTCTCTCTCTTGTCCTCTCTCTCTCTCTCTCTCGTCCTCTCTCTCTCGTCCTCTCTCTCTCTCTCGTCCTCTCTCTCTCTCTCTCGTCCTCTCTCTCTCTCTCTCGTCCTCTCTCTCTCTCTCGTCCCCCTCTCTCTCTCTCTCTCTCTCTCTCTCTCTCTCTCTCTCTCTCTCTCTCTCTCTCTCTCTCTCTCTCTCTCTCTCTCTCTCTCTCTCTCGTCCTCTCACTCACTTACCCACTCACTCACTCACTCACTCTCTCTCACTCTTACAATCACAATCAATCACAATCACACTAACACTCATACTCACTCTCTGTCTCTCTCGCTCTCGCTCTCTCTCTCACTCTCATTCACTCTCGCTCTCATGCACTCTCACTCATTCATTCTCATTCACTCATTCATTCTCATTCACTCATTCATTCTCATTCACTCATTCATTCTCATTCACTCATTCATTCTCATTCACTCATTCATTCTCATTCACTCATTCATTCTCATTCACTCATTCATTCTCATTCACTCATTCATTCTCATTTACTCGTTCGTTCTCATTCCCTCATTCATTCTCACTCACTCACTCTTTCTCGCGAGTCCTCTACCCCCTCGGCAGTATACGGGCATCTCGCTCTCACTCTTCCCCCGCCTCTCTCCCTCGGTTATCGCTCCTTCCTCCTCCTACAGTAGCTCCAGGCCCAGCCCGCGATGCACGAGTCACAACACCCGAGTCAGACCGCACCAGCATCCCCATCGCGCCCCGCCAGACAACCTGACAGCTGCCAACAAAAGCAATCTTCCCTCTCATGATGACCTGTCAGCGAGCCCCCTTTCCTCCCTTCCCCCTTGCTCACTACCCCTCCACCCCCCCCCCCCACACCGCCTGGGGAAGGACTGGGTCTTGCATGCTCAGATTGCATGACGTTGCCTGCTTTCACGAGAAATCAATCGACATTCCACTGCCTATGTTGCACAATGCCGTCGACGGCGGCGCTTGAGATCAAAGTCGCGCGCGCACTAAGTTTACACGGCGATCTCGTCCTTTGTGTAGGCTGGGCTTTCATTCTCGTTCTCGCCATTTCTCTTCGTAAACTCTATCTCCCCCTTTCTCTCTCTCCTATCCCCCCCCCTTCTTTCTCTATCCCTCTCTCCCTCTCTTCTCTTCTCTTCTCTTCTCTTCTCTTCTCTTCTCTTCTCTTCTCTTCTCTTCTCTTCTCTTCTCTTCTCTTCGCTTCTCTTCTTCCTTTCCCTTAACTTCCTCTTCCCCCTCTCTTTCCCATTCCCTTTTCATTTCCCTTCCCTTTTCCCCTTCCCCTTCATTTTCTCTTACCCTTCCCATTCCCTTTCCCTTCCCTTCTCTTTCCCTTTCCTTCCCTTTCCCCTTCATCCCACTCCTATAAACACACACACACGACACCTACCCCTTCCCCATCCCACCTTTCCCTCCCCTCCCCTCCCCTTCCCTTCCCTTCCCTTCCCTTCCCTTCCCTTCCCTTCCCTCCCCTCCCCTCCCCCCTCCCCTCCCCTTCCCTTCCCTTCCCTTCCCTTCCCTTCCCTTCCCTTCCCTTCCCTCCCCTCCCCTCCCCTCCCCCACCCCTTCCCCTTCCCCCTCCCCCCAACGCAAGCACACACACAACCGCAGGCACCACCACGCGCACAAAGAAACAATCCTCCCCCCCCTTTCCCCGCCCCCCATTCAACCCAGCGATTAACCAGCGCCGAGCATTCACCCGAAAGGCGAATTTAACCCCCC
>NC_061832.1:23682198-23684698 GCF_019202785.1 Penaeus chinensis
CCTTAATTACAAGACCAAAATTAAAGTGTAGCTGTGTCTTAACGTGCTCCAGCGGTCTTCGCCATTCAGCGTCCTCCATTCCGGGCCAAATTACCACCATTTAAAATTCTCGTCGAGGTTCCATTTGTAAAACAAATTGAAAAATGCGAAAACAAAGGCTGGGTATTAGCGAGACTATATTTTAAGCGAGAAGGAAAATGCTCGTCGTATAATTCCGAGCATAATGAGTCTGTATCGCGAGAGAAGGAGCAAGTGGGCCTCATTTCATCCGCTCTTTCTTATCTCCGCCTCGCGTGAAAAGTGTTTATTCGCTTTTGGTCCTCCGTAAACTTCCTGATAAGTCTCAGAACAAGAAGACACAGACAAAGATCATCAGTCAGACAGACAACACACACACACACACACACACACACACACACACACACACACACACACACACACACACACACACACACACACACACACACACACACACACACACACATATCATCATCATTATCATCAACATTATCATCATCATTATCATCATCTTCATCATCAACATTATCATCATAATCATAATAATCGGAATTTCCATCAAAGAAGTTGAAGATACGTAGCGTAACATAAAATACACACTATCAAGGATATAGCTAAAGAAGATGGGAAGGAAGAGAATGAAGATATGATGAAGGAAGACAAGACAGAGGAAATGAAAGCGTCAGCACCTCGTACCTCACCGTCGAGGCACCAAGCGTCCGAGACCCAACGCACCAGCGCTTTTCACGACACCAACAAACACGCGATTAACTAAACGAAGATCTAACGAACATACAAGACGATCAATCAGTGAGAACCTTTTTTTTTTTTTTTTTATCAGGTAGGAATATCCGATCATAAACGGCTGAGAACAAGCTTTCTTCTTCGCGATGTATCCGCCCGAAGAGGAGCCCAATTCCGCTAGGACCCCCCCCCCCCCCCCCACCTCTCTCTTTCTCTCTCTCTCTCTTTCTTTCTCTTTCTCTTTCTCTTTCTCTCTCTCTCTCTCTCTCTCTCTCTCTCTCTCTCTCTCTCTCTCTCTCTCTCTCTCTCTCTCTCTCTCTCTCTCTCTCTCTCTCTCTCTTTCTCTCTTTCTCTCTTTCTCTCTTTCTCTCTCTCTCTCTCTCTTTCTTTCTCTTTCTCTTTCTCTTTCTCTTTCTCTTTCTCTCTTTCTCTTTCTCTTTCTCTTTCTCTTTCTCTCTTTCTCTCTCTCTCTCTCTCTTTCTCTCTTTATCTCTTTATCTCTCTTTCTCTTTCTCTTTCTCTCTTTCTCTCTCTTTCTCCCTCTGTCCCTCTCTTTCTCCCTCTGTCCCTCTCTTTCTCCCTCTGTCCCTCTCTTTCTCCCTCTATCCCTCTCTTTCTCCCTCTGTCCCTCTCTTTCTCCCTCTGTCCCTCTCTTTCTCCCTCTGTCCCTCTCTTTCTCCCTCTGTCCCTCTCTTGCTCCTTCTGTCCCTGTCTTTCTCCCTCTGTCCCTCTCTTTCTCCCTCTGTCCCTCTCTTTCTCCCTCTGTCCCTCTCTTTCTCCCTCTGTCCCTCTCTTGCTCCTTCTGTCCCTCTCTTGCTCCCTCTGTCCCTCTCTTTCTCCCTCTGTCCCTCTCTTTCTCCCTCTGTCCCTCTCTTTCTCCCTCTGTCCCTCTCTTTCTCCCTCTGTCCCTCTCTTTCTCCCTCTGTCCCTCTCTTGCTCCTTCTGTCCCTCTCTTGCTCCCTCTGTCCCTCTCTTTCTCCCTCTGTCCCTCTCTTGCTCCTTCTGTCCCTCTCTTTCTCCCTCTGTCCCTCTCTTTCTCCCTCTGTCCCTCTCTTTCTCCCTCTGTCCCTCTCTTTCTCCCTCTGTCCCTCTCTTTCTCCCTCTGTCCCTCTCTTGCTCCTTCTGTCCCTCTCTTTCTCCCTCTGTCCCTCTCTTTCTCCCTCTGTCCCTCTCTCTCTCCCTCTGTCCCTCTCTTTCTCCCTCTGTCCCTCTCTTTCTCTCTCTGTCCCTCTCTTTCTCCCCCTGTCCCTCTCTTGCTCCTTCTGTCCCTCTCTTGCTCCCTCTGTCCCTCTCTTGCTCCCTCTGTCCCTCTCTTGCTCCCTCTGTCCCTCTCTTGCTCCCTCTGTCCCTCTCTTTCTCCCTCTGTCCCTCTCTTTCTCCCTCTGTCCCTCTCCCTCTCCCTCTGTCCCTCTCCCTCTCCCTCTGTCCCTCTCTTTCTCCCTCTGTCCCTCTCTTTCTCCCTATGTCCCTCTCCCTCTACCTCTGTCCCACTCTTGCTCCCTCTGTCCCTCTCTTTCTCTCTCTGTCCCTCTCGTTCTCCCTCTGTCCCTCTCTTGCTCCCTATGTCCCTCTCCCTCTACCTCTGTCCCACTCTTGCTCCCTCTGTCCCTCTCTTTCTCCCTCTGTCCCTCTCTTGCTCCCTCTGTCCCTCTCTTTCTCTCTCTGTCCCTCTCTTTCTCCCTCTGTCCCTCTCTTGCACCCTATGTCCCTCTCTTTCTCCCTCTGTCCCTCTCTTTCT
>NC_061832.1:23689698-23692198 GCF_019202785.1 Penaeus chinensis
TGTGTGTGTGTGTGTGTGTGTGTGTGTGCGTGTGTGCGTGTGCGTGTGCGTGTGCGTGTGCGTGTGCGTGTGCGTGTGCGTGTGCGTGTGAGTACTTGTATTTGTTCAGGAGCGCAACCAAAAAGCGCCTCGTCGAAGAGGCAAGGACAGCACTTTCCAATCGTTATCATACCGTCGTCATCACGAAGCTACTTATGAAACAACTTACAGACAAAAACAGAATACAACCCCAGACATGCCCCATTCCCGCACCTTCCCTAGGCCGCAGCACACCCGCCGTTCCTTCCCGTCCGCAGTGTGAAGGAATTCACCCGCTTAAAGCACTCTCTTTCGCCGCGAACAAGCTCTCCTGCAGTCTACCCTCGAGGCAAAGACGCCTCTCGCCCACAAAGCCCGCCTTGGAGAGGAGGAACGGCGCGGGCGGACGAGCAGGACAATCAAGATGGTCGTCGTGGGGATCCATCCTAATACGCCCCCTCCCCCTGCCCCCCCTGCCCCTTTTCCTTCCCTCTCCCTCTGGTCCCTCCCTCCCCACTCTACCCTCGTGTCCTCCCCCCTCCCCCTGCCCCCTTTTCCTTCCCTCTCCCTCTGGTCCCTCCCTCCCCACTCTACCCTCGTGTCCTCCCCCGTCCCCCTGCCCCCTTTTCCTTCCCTCTCCCTCTGATCCCTCCCCCCACTCTACCCTCGTGTCCTCCCCCCTCCCCCTGCCCCCTTTTCCTTCCCCTCTCCCTCTGATCTCCCCCCCACTCTACCCTCGTGTCCTTCCCCCTCCCCCCTTGCCCCCTTTTCCTTCCCCTCTCCCTCTGATCTCCCCCCCACTCTACCCTCCTGTCCTCCCTCCCTCCCCCTAGTCCCGGCCTCCATTCTTCCCGTCGCCACACTGTCTCGGTCGCCCAAGGGGGAATACCCTTCGGAGGTAATCTTCGCCGGAGTCGCGTTCACTCAAGACTCTCCCACGCCAAGCACCTCCCCTGCCTTCGCTCTCGGGAAGCCCGCATTAGGATATCGGAGGTGAGGAAGACAAAGGAAGAGAAGAGGAGTTGCCATTTTCGCCATTACACGCCGGAGTGGCAATCCTATTCTTCCCATCTGACAAGGAATTAACCCATCCTTCCTCTCCTCTTCGATCGGCCATGCCCCCAGTGCCTCCTACCCCCCCCCCTCCCTTTTCTCCCCGTCTTTGCTATCGAACCACAAACACAGCACACTGCGAGAAAAATATACATCTGTGTGTATGTATACGCGCGTGCTTTTATGCGTATGTGTCCGTGGATGTATATCACACACACACAACAGAAACGCGTACAGACAGTAAAAAAGAAACACGACCACAGCAGCCACGAAACGTTGTTATTTCGTTTCTATTGCGGCAGTTTCATTTTAAATCAAAGTATATGCATATATATATACACATACATATACATATACATATACATACATATACATATGCATATATATACATATAAATATACATATACACACATACATACACATCATATACATACATGCATACATACACATACACATACATATACAAACACACACATACACATACACATACACATACACATACACATACACACACACACACACACACATACACATACATGTATATGTCAATGCAAATGGGGTATATGTAAATGCAAATGTGTAATTATTCATTACACGCGGAACTACTCCTGGCTTTTCTTCTTACAGTTTATTCGAACGCAGCCAGAGAGTCACAGATCTGTCATATTATATGCATTAGACTTATCTGTGGCTGCAATGGACCTTCTTTCGACATGGATGATATAGTTAAGTACATTCCCTGTCCTCGAAGTGTCTAAGATTATTTCCAATCTTCCTACATCCTTAAGCCATTGCTTTTATTCGTTTTCCATGCCACCGTCAGCCACCGATGTCCACAGTCCCCTTCTCTTCGCTTCTGACGTCAGCGTTTCTGTTAACGTTCGTCGCCTCCCTCCTGTTTCCCCTTACCTTCTTACCTCCTCTCCTTTCCCCTGGCGTCTCTTGCCCCTCCCTTTCCCTTCTCGCCCTTTCTTTGTCTCGTCTTCCCCTGCATCTCAACCCCTCTCCCCTCAGGATCTCCGCGATGAAGGCGAGCGTCCCCGCGGTGCTGTCGCGTGCTCGGGGCCGTCATTAGCAAGCGCCCCTCCGCCCGTATCGCCATTCCCCGAGCGCCTTCCCGCACTTGTCTTTCGGGGATGCGCCCCTTCAGTGTTCTTCCGTGATCAGACTCGTGCGTCCTTCGTCCATCATCACGGCTCCGCAACCGTCCACATCTCGATGGTGTGGACGCCAGAATGTACTACGTATGTGAACTGAACATTTAACATTCCACCAAATTTTGTCGTCAATGCAGCTATTTATCATGGGTTGTCTTTCTCGTGTCATTTCTATCACGTTACACATGCTTTTTCATCCCGTAATCTCATCACTGCCACCGCCAACGTGCGTTCCTTTGACTTTTCTCCCCTTGTACCTTTATCTCCTCCTC
>NC_061832.1:23697198-23712198 GCF_019202785.1 Penaeus chinensis
AAGACTGTCACGGCAAATGACATGCAATATTCTCGCCTGACAGGGACGTGTGGCCCTACGTGATGAGACAATGCATCATCCACGTTAGTCATACAGCTCAAGTCATTTATGCGTGACCGTGTGCAAGTTGCAAGCTGACCTCCGGCTGCCATGGCTAATCTGCAGCGCTATTCCCGTTCGAGCCCCAATCCCATTCTGCAACGCATTCCCTCGCGTTGCAACGACAGACCAATGACAACACGGCCCCTGATTCATTGCGAGGACGGTTGGGGGGGGGGGGGAGGGGGGGATGGAGGAAAAGCGAGAGAGACGGAGAGGGAGATGGAGTAGGAGAGGAAGGAAGATAAGAAGCGGGAGATAGGAGAGAGTAGAGAGAGCGAGGGAGATGGAGCCGGAGAAGAGGGAGGAAGGGAGATAAAGAGAAACGAGGGAGACGGAGATAGGGATAGGAGGGAGAGTAGGGAGGTGGGAGAAACAGAATGAGAGTGGGAGGGAGGGAGATAAGGTAAAAGGAAGAGTAGGGGAGGGCGAGGGAGATGGTTAGAGAATGAGAGAGGGAGGGAGATAAGGAGAAACGAGAGAGGTAGGAGGGAGAGTAGGGAGGGCGAGGGAGATGGGGAGGGGGATGGAGATACATAGGGAGAAATGAGAAAGACGGAGAGAATGATAGGAGGGAGAGAAGGGTAGAGCGAGAGAAAAGAATGGGAGTGGGAAAGGGAGACAGGTGGGAGAGAATGTGAAAAAGAGAGACTTGGAGAGAGAACGAGAGAGAGGAAGGAAGAAAAGGGAAGTAGAGAAGGAGAGGGCAAGAGAAGAGGAGAAAGAGAGGGCGAGAGCGGAAATGAATGGAGGGGAAGAAAGGAAAGGCGAGGAAGAGGGAGAAGATGGGAGGGAAGAGGGCTGGAAAGAAGAAGAGAGTGAGGGAAGAGAGGGATAAGAAGTGGAAAAGAGGGAGAACAGAGGGAGGGAGGGAAGGAGAGAAACAGAGGAAGAGAGACAAAGAGAGAGAATGAGAAAGAGAAAGAAAGAAAGAAAGAAAGAAAGAGAGAGAGAGAGAAAGAGAGAGAGAGAGAGAGAGAGAGAGAGAGAGAGAGAGAGAGAGAGAGAGAGAGAGAGAGAGAGAGAGAGAGAGAGAGAGAGAGAGAGAGAGAGAGGGAGAGGGAGAGGGAGAGGGAGAGGGAGAGAGAGAGGAGAGAGAGAGAGAGAGAGAGAGAGAGAGAGAGGGAGAGAGAGGGAGAGAGAGAGGGAGAGAGAGAGGGAGAGAGAGGAGAGAGAGGGAGAGAGGGAGAGAGAGAGAGAGAGAGAGAGAGAGAGAGAGAGAGAGAGAGAGAGAGAGAGAGAGAGAGAGAGAGAGAGAGAGAGAGAGAGAGAGAGAGAGAGAGAGAGAGAGAGAGAGAGAGAGAGAGAGAGAGAGAGAGAGAGAGAGAGAGAGAGAGAGAGAGAGAGAGAGAGCGAGAGCGAGAGCAAACTAAAAGCACTCCCATTTCTGCGGAAATCCCATGCATTTCGTGTGCCTGACGTAATCTGCCGGGCGCTTCCCCGCAGTTCCTCCGTCGCCGCTGACACACGACTGGCAGATCCCGCCGGCGAGGTCTTTCAAAGGCTTTAAGGCGCGCGATCGGCCGATTCCCGCGATCCATTCCAGTCTGGTTCTCCTCCGAGGAAAACGTCTGTCGCTCCGGGATGTCGCGCTGCCCCGCCGAGCTCTCTCTCAATTTGCTGCCTCTTTCCTCTTTCCGTTTCCCTTCTTCTCCGTTTCCCCCTTTTCCAAGCCTACGCCACAAATCTCTCTCTTTTTTTTCTATTTGCACTGCCTACTCCAATTCTACTATTTACTCCCTTTCCTTTTTCTCTTTCTCTTTCTCTTCCTCTCCCTATCTCCCTCCCTTTCTTTATCCTTCGCCAGCCACAGAATAATTCCGCCACAGGACATCGTTATTAGGGAAAGGAATAAAGATACGATAATACGAAACCATGATGAAAAAACACGATGATGACAAGCAGTAACTTGAAAGAAACACACCGAAGATGAGCGAAGATGGAGGCAAAGAGAGTGAAGAGGAGAGAGAGGGGGAGCCATTTTTCATCCTACACTCTTGACTGCAGCTTGTGGCCAGTGCGTGCGGCGAGGAGGGCGACGTGCAATGGGACACCGGCTTCCGATGAACAAATTCCTCCTGGGATTTTAATGGCTCTCCGGAAGGTGTTGAAAGCGGCGCTTTATTCAGAAATCCCTCCTTTCCGAGTTTTAGCGTCTCGCGCTTATAATATGCAGGTAAATAAATATATCTTCACTCTAAAGCGTGTGCGTATGTACCAATGGGAATGCTGTTGTACACGTGAATACAGGTACGTAGGGCCCGTGTGTACAGTACATCCGCGTGAAGAGTAAAGGGGGGGGGGGGGTAGCGGCGCCAGGTGTCGGAGGTCGGACGAGGCAACAAGGCCAAAGGCAACAACTGTTCTTGTTGGCAAACAGTAATAACTATCAACCCAAGTTTAGAATGTAGGTTCGCTGCATAACGAGCCAAGTTGCCGGCACTAACTTGGTCCAGCGAGCGCCTGTGCCTTTCCCCTCCATTATACAATGCCATCTGGAACATTTACATCAAGTCCTTTCCCAACTCACACCAGGCCTCCAGCCTTTGTTATAATGAACATCTGGGCAAGTCTTTAGAGAGCGCAGAGCCCAAAAGGAATCTCGCAAACAGCATCGGACAAAACAAAACAAAAAAGTTCCAGGCAAACAACGGCTTAAAAAGAGCAAGAACAGCCTAATGAGAGCATCCAGAGAACAGAAACGAAAACAGCCGCGAGAGAGAGACCGATTCCTCTCGCTACAGACATTAAGGCGAAAAGGTTTGCCATTCTGCGGGGTCCATGATACAAAGACATTATTAGTACCATCACCATCCTCATCACCATAACACCATCACATCACCATCATATCTTAAAAAAATGAATGGGAAATTGACCACAGATAAGATGCAACAACCGTGAATGCAGCAATAAGTGGAACAGATTCATTCATTCTTGCTTTTTCGCCCCCGTTCCTTCCACCTCCCCCTACCCTCCTACTCCCCCCCCCTTCCACTTCGGCTTCCAACCTTCGCCTCCGTCATCCCATTCACCTCTAATTCCACCTTCGCTTCCACTTCCACCTCTACTTCCTACCTCCACCTCCACTTCTACCAACCGCTCCACATCTCCACCTCCACTTCACCTACAATTCAACCCCAACTTCCATCTCCACCTTCACTTCCACCTCAACCTCTATTCATAACACCTCCACCTCCACCTCACCTCCACCTCCGCTTCCACCCACGATCAGAACGCCGTTATCACCGTGAGGAAATCGCCGCGAGTTTTACCCTGCTAAATGGCATAATGGTGCAGACTCTCATTTAGCGCTGAGTGCGGGAAAGGGTGAGAGCGGGAAAGGTTGGAGAGGAAGGGAAGAGAGAGGAGAGAGGAGAGGAGAAAGGAGAGAGGAGAGAGAGACGAGAGAGAAGAGGGAATGAGGAAAAAAAGAGACATGCATACAAACATACATACACACATACATACATACATACATACAAACATACATACATACATACATACATACAAACAGAGAGAGAGAGAGAGAGAGAGAGAGAGAGAGAGAGAGAGAGAGAGAGAGAGAGAGAGAGAGAGAGAGAGAGAGAGAGAGAGCGAGAGAGCGAGAGAGAGAGAGAGAGAGAGAGAGAGAGAGAGAGAGAGAGAGAGAGAGAGAGAGAGAGAGAGAGAGAGAGAGAGAGAGAGAGAGAGAGAGAGACAGAGAGAGAGAGAGAGACAGAGAGAGACAGAGAGAGAGAGAGAGACAGAGAGACAGAGAGACAGAGAGACAGAGAGACAGAGAGACAGAGAGACAGAGAGACAGAGAGACAGAGAGGGACAGAGAGACAGAGAGAGACAGAGATAGAGAGAAAAGAGTGGAGATGCGAAAGCAAGAGGAAGAATAGGAGAGAAAAACACAACGAGAATTGAAAAAAAAGAGAAAGAATAGGAGAGAAAAAGACAACGAGAATGTAAAAAAAAAGAAAGAGAAAGAGAAAGAAAACGAGAAAACGAGCGGGAGGAGAGGGAGCCGACCCACACTCGTGCGAGCCAAGCATTACCGCGGCCGAATAAATTACAAATTGTCGGTATCCCGTGCTAACGGCTTGTTAGAAAGGGTGTCTAACAAGAGCCGTTGTTGACGTTATTCTTGTTTATTTCGCTCTCCATCAGAGGCGGGGGAAACGCTCGTGCCAAGACGCCGTGCTCCTCCGCCCGCGTGTTCCGCCACTCCCGATAATTACCGCTTATAAATCCCTCTCCGCCGGTTTAGATTATCGGTTGTTTCAATGTTCCGGCGGCCGTAAAGAACAGTGATTAGACGCCGTGCCTCACGTGCAGGACAATCATCTGAAATCCCACCCGAACTTCACCTGGGAAGACGTGACTGACGGACGCTCAGGTGGGGGGCGGGCGGCGGAGAGGGGGGGTGGGGCGAGGGGGGGGGGGCGAGGGGGGAGTGGCATGGGGGGGGGGACGAGGGGGGAGTGGCATCGGGGGGGGGACGCGGGGGGTAGTGGCATCGAGGGGGGTGGGGTGGGGAGGGAGCGGGGAGGGGGAGGGGAAGGAGTTGCGAGGGAGAGATGGCACGGGACGAAAAGGGGCATGAGGGGGGAGGGAAAATATGTGTGGGTGAGTTGGGAGGGGAGGGAGGGAGGGAGGTTGGGGAGGGTGGGAGGGAGGGAGGGAGGGAGGGAGGATGGGAGGGATGGGGGAGAGAAAAGAGAGAAAAGAGAGAAAAAGAGAGAGAGAGTGAGGAGAGAGAGAGAGAGTAGAGATGAGAGAGAGAGAGTTCGGAGAGAGAGATGAGATAGAGAGAGAGGATGACCGATTGAGAGTGAGAGAGATGAGAGAGGAGAGAGGGAAGGAGGAGGGAGTGGAGGCAGAAACAGAAGAAGGAAACAGGGAGAGAGAAAAACAGAGAGAGAAAAATAGAGAGAGAGAAAAACAGGGAGACATGTCCCGAAAACAAGTACACGAGAGGGCGGAAAGGTAGCGTCTTCCAAGGTCTATATAAGTAAATATATCCTTATATAGACGTCTTCCATCCCGAGGTGGGATACGGCGGCCGTAATCCTCGCCCAGGAATTTCCCCCGGGGGGTGGCCTTTTTCATGCCTCGACGCCAAAACCCCCCCCCATCCCGCCCGGGATGCGGTTCGAAAAGCGTGAGTAGTGACGAGAGACCTTCCTGCTTTTGCCCTGCTGAAAACGGCCCTCCCGGGGCCGGGGGAAAACCCTATCGCGGTTCTAAAGGGTAATAAATCTCAATAAATAACAAAAACAAAAACAAAAAGCAGGAGCTTTGGTTAAGGGCCCAGCTTTTGGCGGCCCGGGGGGGAAGAACGTTTTTTTTTCGAGGGGGGGGTTTTTGCTTGGGGTTGACTCGGGGCAGGGGATTTGGAGGGAATTTGCATCTTTATAGGAAATGTTTGACGAAAACGCCGGCCCGGGTCGGGGAAGCCTTGCCTGAAACTCCTGAGGGGCAACCGAGACAACCCTGCGGCCAAGGGCTCCTCCTCGTCTCCTCGTCCCCCTTTCCTTGCCGTCTCCACTTCTCCCTCTTCTGCACAACTCTTCCTCTCTCACTTTTCTCTTCTTTTCCTTCTTGTTCTACTCCTTTCTCACTTTCCTTCTTCATTCTTTCTCCTTCCCCCTCCCACTCTTCTTCTTCTTCTTCTTCTTCTTCTTCTTTTCCTTCTTCTTTTTTTTCTTTTTCTTCTTCTTCGTTCTTCTTATTCTTCTTCTTCTTTCTTCTTCTTCTTCTTTTTTTCTTTCTTCTTCTTCTTCTTCTTTATTCTTCTTCTTCTTCTTCTTTTCTTCGTCGTACGTCGTTCGTTTTCTGTCGTTCGTTTCCGTCGTCGTTCGTCGTCTCGTCTAGTCTTCGTCGTCTGATCGTCCGTTTAGTCGTCGTTATTCCTTCTTCGTCGTCTCTTTCTTCGTCTTGTCTTCGTCTTCGTCTTTTCCGTCTTCGTCTTCCGTTTTCGTCTTCGTCCTCGTCTTACTACCTAATATTTTATTATTATTATTTAAAATTATATTTATTATTATTTTTATTATTATTATATTATTTTTTATTATTATTTATTTATTATTATTATTCCTCCTTTTTCTTCCCCCTTTCCCTTCCTCCTCTTCTCCCCCTTCTCTTATTTCATCCTTTCCTTCATTCTTCCCCCCCTCTCCCCCTCCTCCTTTTTCTTTTTCCTTTCCTCTTCCTCTTCCTCTCCTCCCACCCCCCCCTCCCCCCCCCCCCCCCTCCTCCCACCCTCCCCCTTCCTTCCCCCCCTCCTCCTCTTTTTCCTATTCCCTCCCTCCTTTTCCTCCTTAACCCCTTTTCCCTTTCCCACCTCCTCTCCCCCCCTCCTTTATCCCTCCCACCTCCTCCTTATCCCTCCCCCTCCCCTTTCCCACCCCTCCTCCTCCCTCCTTACCCCTCCCTCCTCCCTTTCCCCCCCCCCTCCTCCTCCTCCATTTTCCCCTCTCCCGCGTCCCAAAGCAAGTAAACGACGCCTCATCGAGAAAATGTTCGCGGGAATATGCCAGAGCAAAAAGGGCTTTTGTCCCGCTGTTATTTAGAGCTCGGGGGGCCCCGGGGGACTTGGCTTGCGGCCTGCTCTCGCTCGCGGAGGAGTGGGGTGGGGGGAGGAGGAGGCGGGACGTGGGAGAAAGAGGGGAGCAGAAAATTAATAACAATAAAAAATAACAAAAACCCAATAACGATAACAATAAACAACAAAATATAATATAAACTTAATAATAAAACAAAAACAAAACAAAATTTTAATAAGAATAAAAATAAAAATAATAATAAATAACAATTAAAATAATAATAATAAAAAATTTAATAACAATAATAATAATAACAATTAAAAAAAACAAAAATAATAATAACAATTATTTAAAAAAAAAATAATAATAATAACAAATTTTAATAACAATAATAATAATTTAAAAATTATAATAACAAAAATAATAACTAACCTTTAAATAACAATAATAATAATAAACAATTTAATAAACATTTAAAATAATAACAATTTACTAACAATAATAATAATAACAAAAAAAATAGCAATAACAATAAAAATAGCAATAACAATAATGACAACAATAACAACAATAACAACCAAAACCATAAAAAACAATAACAACAACATTCACAAACCACTGAGGGGAAACTCGTCCAAAAATTTAAAATATTTTTTACCACATATCTACACAAAAAAAAAAAAAAAAAAAAAAAAAATGGAAAGGGCGAACATGATTTCCGTTTGAGCCTAGGCCTAACAAAACCCGAGGAACACACCCCCAAGCATGGAATCCAACTCGTGAATTTTCTTCAATAAATTTTATATAAAGAGAGAGGGGAGAGAGAAGAGAGAGAGGAGAGGGGGGGAGGGAAGAGGAGGAGGGGAGGGGAGAGAGAGGAGGGAGAGAGAGGTGAGGAGAGAGGGAGGAGGAGGAGAGAGGGGAGAGAGGGGAGAGAGAGAGAGGGGAGAATGGGGAGGAGTGAGATGGAGGGGAGGGGGGTGGAGGGATGGGGGAGAGAGGAGAGAGAGAGAGGAGAGGGGAGGGAGAGAGAGGAGGAGAGAGAGATGAGAGGAGAGGCTGAGAGAGAAGGGAGAGGGAGAGAGAGGAGAGAGGGAGGGAGAGAGAGGAGAGGAAGAGGAGATGGAGAGAGGAGGGAGAGGAGTGAGGGAGGAGAGGAGAGGAGAGAGAGGAGAGAGGAGAGAGAGAGGAGAGAGAAGGAGAGAGAGGGAGAAGGGGAGAGGAGGAGAGGAAGGATGAGAGGAGAGAGAAGGGAGGAGAGGGGAGTGAGAGAGAGAGAGGGAGAGGAAGAGGAGGAGAGGAGAAGAGAGAGAGGAGAGAGGAGAGAGAGAGAGAGGAGAGAGAGAGGAGAGGAGAGTGGGAGAGGGAGAGAGAGAGAGGGAGAGGAGGAGAGGAGGAGTGAGAGGTGAGGAGAGAGAGAGAGAGAGGGAGAAAGGGAGAGAGGAGAGGGAGAGGGGGAGAGAGGGAGAGAGAGGAGAGAGAGGTGAGAGAGAGGAGAGGAGGAGAGGAGAGGGAGAGGAGGAGAGAGAGGAGGAGAGGAGAGAAGAGGAGAGAGAGGAGAGGAGAGAGGAGAGAGGGAGAGAGGGAGAGGAGAGAGAGGAGAGAGGAGATGAAGAGAGAAGAGAGAGGAGAGGGAGAGAGGAGGAGGAGAGGAGAGAGGAGAGAGAGGAGAAAGAGAGAGGAGGAGAGAGAGAGGAGATGGAGAGAGGAGAGGGATGAGATGGAGAAGATGGAAGGGAGAAGAGAGCGAGAGGAGAGAGAGAGAGAGGAGAGGGAGTGAGGGAGGGAGAGAGAGAGAGTGGAGAGAGAGAGGTGAAAGGGAGGAGAGAGGAGGAGAGAGGAGAGAGAGGAGGAGGAGGAGAGAGAGAGTGAGAGAGAGAGAAGAGGAGGAGGGAGTGGAGAGGAGAGGAGAGGAGAGGAGGAGAGGGAGAGGAGAGAGAGGAGAGAGAGGGGGAGAGAGGAGAGAGAGAGAGGAGAGAGGAGGAGGAGGAGGGAGAGGAGAGGAGGGAGAGAGGAGAGAGAGAGGGAGAGAGAAGGATGGAGGAGAGGAGAGAGAGGGGGGGAGGGAGATGAGGAGAGGAGAGAGGGAGAGGGGGGGGGGGAGGAGGGAAGGGGGGAGAGGGAGGGAGAGAGAGAGAGAGGAGGGAGAGAGAGAGAGAGAGAGGGAGGGGAGGGAGAGAGGAGAGAGAGAGAAGGAGAGAGGGGAAGAGAGAGAGGGAGGAGGGGGAAGTGAGAGAGAGAGGAGGATGGAAGAGAGAGAGAGGGGGAGGAGAGAGGAGAGAGAGGAGGGAGGGAGAGAGAGGGAGAGAGGAGGGGGGAGAGGGAGAGAGAGGAGAGAGGGGAGAGAGAGAGAGGAGAGGGAGAGGAGGGAGAGAGAGAGAGGAGGGGAGAGATGAGAAAAGAGGAGAGGAGGTAGGAGAGAGAGAGAGTGAGGATAGAGGGAAGTGGAGGAGTGAGGAGAGGAGGAGAGGGAGAGAGAGGAGGAAGGGAGAGAGAGAGAGGAGAGAGAGGGAGAGGAGAGGGAGGGGGAGAGAGAGAGAGGGAGGAGAGAGAGAGAGAGGAGAGGGAGGAGGAGGGAGGGAGAGAGAGAGAGAGAAGAGGAGAGAGAGAGATTGGAGAGAGAGGGGGGGAGGAGGAGGAGGAGAGAGAGGAGAGAGGGAGGAGAGGAGGAGGGGAGAGGGAGAGGAGGAGGGAGAGAGAGGAGAGAGAGGAGAGTGAGGAGGGAGGGAGAGAGGAGGAGAGGGGAGGAGAAGGGGAGGAGGGAGGAGAGAGAGGAGGAGAGAGTAGGGGGGAGGGAGGGGGAGGAGTGGAGCGAGGGAGAGGGGAGATGGGAGAGAGGGAAAGGAGACGGAGATGGAGGAGAAGAGGAGAGAGAGAGAGAGAGAGAGAGAAGAGAGCGAGAGGAAAAGACTGAGATCGTATATAGAGAAAGAGAGAGAGAGAGAGAGAGAGAGATAGGCGAGCGAGAGAGTAGAGATAGCGCTGACTGAGAGAGAGACAAGAGATCTTGAGAAGAGAGCGTGGGAGAGAGAGAATGAGGAGAGAACGAGAAGCGAGAAAGATCGATGAGAGTGTGGTGGAGAGAGAGGAATAAGTCAAGATTAGATTGATCTGATTTGAGATTGTTGGAGAACAGAGAGATGGGAACCCACGAGTCTGGGTCAGCGCAGCTGCGCGAGATTGGAGACTTGTGTCGGTGGGTTTGGGAGAGAGATGGAGTGAGATGACTTTAATTGTGCCCGAGATCTTGAAAGTCGTGCTGAGGGAGAAAGAGGATGAGGCGAGATTAAGGAGTTATGAGAGGGGGAAAAGCGAAAGAAGAGGGGAGAGAAGAACGGAGGGAAAAGATCGGGAAAGGAAAGACGGGAGTGGAGAGGGATGAGGTGAGAGGGGAATGGAGGGAAGGGGAAGAAGAGGGGGAGTTTGGAGGGGGGGAATGGGAGGGGGAATGAGAAGGAGAAAGGGGAGGGAGGGTGAAAGAGAGTAGTTCTGATATGCTGGTGAGGATGAGGGGGAGAATACGAGGCAACGAGGGAATGAGGACGGCGAGAAAAGTGACAATGTAGAGAAAAGGCGGTAGATTGACTGGTGAGGGAGAACGGATGATGTGATTTATTGAGAAGAGTCCCGATCGAGGAGAGAGGCGGAGATAAGGGAGAAGGAGAAGAAAGAGAGGCGAGAAGCAGAGATAGTTGTATATTGATGAGACTACATGGTGTGAAGGGCTGTTGAGAGGGTTATTGTGGTTGTTGAGTGTCGAGCAGGATTTTGTTTGAGGGGGGGATTGGAGAATAGTGTTTGCTGTGCTCGTAGAGAGAAAGAGAGGAGAGACTTGGGGTATGAGGAATGGGCTGAAATGGGGATTTGGGTAGGGATGCGAGGTGAAGAGAGAGATTTATGGAGAAAAGTTTTGTGGAGTTTGGGTGGAGAAGAGTTCGGAGGAAAGAGAGGAAAAGTGTAACCGGGTTGAGTGGAGGTGAGAGGGGGGACGGAGGACGTATGGACGTGATACGGTGGTGCTGATGATATGGGAGGAGAGGGAAAGATGAGATTAAGAGAGCCTCGAGAGGGAAGGAGAAACGGTGTTATTCGTAGTTTGTTGGGAGAGGTGGGTGATGTAGTGGAAAGAGAGGGGAGGGGGGGATTGAGAAAGAGAGAGAGAGGGGCGGAGGAGAGAGGAGGTGATGAGTTTAGAGAGAGAGAAGGGATGAGGATGGGAATGGGGGATGATGAGGAGAATTGGAGTTGGGTGAAGATGAGAGAGAGAGATGAGCGAGAGAGAGTGACGAGAGAGACGAGATAGTAGATCTATATGAGACGAGAGATAAGGAGAGATGAGAAGAGAGAGAGAGAAAGAGAAGAGAAAGAGAAAGGATGAGAGTAATGAGAATAAGAGGAGAGAGGATAAGAGGATAAGAGAGAGAGAGATAGAGAGAGGGAGAGAGGTGCAGCAAAACGAGGAGACTCCGAACCGTTTTTCTTTTCGCCGGACGAGTGAACGCAAAAGTCGAAGGTTGCGAGCGCTCCCGTCCCTCCCGAAAGGTCCCGGATGTAGGGCAAGCCGCAGCCGCCACGGCCGTATCTTGCCTTCATTTCCCTCGGCGCTCTTCGTCCGCAGGTTGAGGCCCAGGGCAGAGAGCCCGGCCCGGTCTCTGTCTGTCTGTCGCTCTTTCTATGTCTGTCTCTCTCCCATTTTTAATTATTTATATAGTTATACATATATAAATATATATATATATATATATTATATATATATTCATATACATATATATACATATATATATTAAATATACATATACATATACATAAACATGTACGTACATACACACATACATACATACATACATACATACACACACACACACACACACACACACACACATACACACACACACACACATACACACATACACACATACACACATACACACATACAAATATACAAATATACAAATATACAAATATACAAATATACAAATATACAAATATACAAATTTACAAATTTACAAATATACAAATATACAAACATACAAACATACAAACACACAAACACACACAAACCATCAGACAAACAAACAAGCACACACACACACAAACACACGCACGCACGCACACTTGCACACAAATACATTACTTACATATCTATGTGTGTGTGTGTGTGTGTGTGTGTGTGTGTGTGTGTGTGTGTGTGTTTAAGTGTGTGTTTCTGTGTGTGTGACTTACATACACATACAAGCTCACATTTTTCATCCCATCATTTCCGCCCTCTGTATTCCTACCAGCCTGCCCTCGGTACGTCCCCGGCGTTCCCCTTTCCCTTCAGCTTCCTCTCCCTAGCCCCCCCCCCCTTCTCCTCCTCCGCTCCCCTCAGGCAGGCGCGTGACCTACACCCACAACCCTTTATCTCCCTCCCAACGGCGCACTTGTGGCCCCGGATGGCGTCACTAGTCTACGGGCGAGACACGCCAGGTTTCGTGTTACGCCTCTATAAGGAGGGCGTGGCCGGGCTGGAGGAGCGGCGGACGCACACAGCGGGGCGGGGAGGGCGCGGCGACCCCTGAGCGCCCTCCTCGCCTCGCGTTAAGCATCCTCCCGCACGGGTTTCGCTGCCCATAATGGCAGATGCATTGCCTCAATGGGGGCTGCTACAGGCCCAAGGGCTCTTAGGGCATACTGAGCAGGGCTCGCTGCATACGCGGCCGGGTTACACCTGGGGCGGACGTGGAGAAGCCGGCTGGGGTTAATGGCTCGCTTCCCTTCTGTCTCTCTCTCTCTCTCTCTCTCTCTCTCTCTCTCTCTCTCTCTCTCTCTCTCTCTCTCTCTCTCTCTCTCTCTCTCTCTGTCTGTCTCTCTCTCTCTCTCTCTCTCTCTCTCTCTCTCTCTCTCTCTCTCTCTCTCTCTCTCTCACACACACACACACACACACACACACACACACACACACACACACACACACACTTCCCCATTCTCCTCCGATCATTCCCTCTTTTCTCCATCTCGTGATCCTCCGACTTCTCTCTTCCTCTGCAACTCACCTATCCCCTCATCATCCACACCTATTCTCCCAACCGCCGTGTCTCCCCCCTCCCCCCCCATCCTTCTTGCAGGCCACGCGCTCGTTTACCCCCTCCCCCCCCCTTTCCCTGTCCCTCTCCCGTGCCCAGCGAGCCTCGTGCCGGCACCCAAGGCCCACTGAGTAACACCACTCCGGGAGCCATTATGCAAATTTAAAGCCTATATAACGCGAATTTATGACCGCAATACAATATAGTCTACTGCTGATCCCACGCCGCGATCCCTGTTGTAGCTGCTAACAGGGCCCTTTTGTCTCCCGCTCGACAATCTGCGTGCGGCCTCCTCCTTGCGTGCGGCCTCCTTCTTGCGTGCGGCCTCCTTCAGGGCAATCTGTCAGGTGAACGCGCTCGCTATTAGTCGTTCATCGGCAGTTCGCTCCTTTCGTTAGTCTGGCGACAGCTCTGTTCGTAAAGCGTCATATTAAGAGCTCTTTCTACCGGCAGTTCGTTAGGTCTGACGCAATCTCCATGCTGCTTTTAATGCCCGGCTCATACCAATTCCGCGTATAACATTTACGTACTTTGCTTTCTTAATGAGGTTCCGTTATAGTAAGTGATCGGTAAATACCTCTAGAATGATTTGCAAATACTAAGTCAATATATAAAACGTATATTCTTATATTCTAGGACCGTTAATCATACAACGAAAATTAATCGTCCGTAATTTCAATAACCGGGTATCCGATTCAGGTCAATTCAATTCCGTTAATGTGAACATCTTATCGATTTGCTTTCTTGAATTCGTTGTCGCCTTCTTCTTCATGCAACTTTCAATACAACACAATACGAGACCAGGCTCGCGGCAACCGCATGTATTAATCCCGTATTCATGCTGCAACCACTGCACCTGGGGGGGGGGGGGATGGGGGGCAACCACACAAGCAATAAAGGCTTATCGAGTTGCCGATTCCTGTTCACTCCCACTCAAGCGATTCCTATTCCCTTCCACTCACACGCGCTCTTCTTCACTCCTCGCAGTCGATTCCGCTTTGTTTATTGTTTGTTTCAAGCTACAACTTTCTGATTCTACTTAGCTCTGTGGTGTCCTGGATCCCAGTCGCACTTACCTGGAAAGAGAAAATTAAATATAGAATAATTACGAAATGAAAAATCATATAAACAATTTAAATGTTAGTGAATAGATTCGAAAGCGAGAACCATGTATTTAAATGTACAAGCACAAATGTTTGTGATGTAAAGCAGCGCGAAATGTAGGAACTGTGTATGAAACTCTACGGATATATCACCCGCGTTTCACTTGTTATGCTGAAGTTTACACCCTGACTATGAGACATTACATCTCGACTACTTATAATCACTTCCTCGTGCCACCCTGCAACATCCTGTCTCAAATCCACGCTCCTAAGATCCAGCTTTCGCAGTCATCTTTAGCCTTCGTCCCGCCACACCGCTTCCCACACGCCACACGATGGACGCTTTCCCCAAAAAATCGCCTTCCTCCTCCTCCTCCTCATCAAGCGCTGTCAAAAATCCTACAAGGAGGTGAAGCGAGGCGGCGGCGAACCGGGAATTGCGGTCCCGGACCGACAAAGAGCCATCTGGAGCCAAGGAGAAACTAATTTAAGTTCGCCTCCACCCCCCACCCCCCAACCCTCCGCCAACCTCGGGGAGACTGTCGGGCGAATAACTCGTCAACGGGTTTGCAGCGGCATTTACGGTGCGGGCGACGCGGTGCCGGGCCCTGTCCTTCCCGCGGCCGCTCCCTCCACCCCATCTTTGCTAGTCGGGGCAGAGGGGCTGGGCAGAGGGGCGGGGCAGAGGGGCGGGGCAGAGGGGCGGGCAGAGGGGCGGGGAAGAGGGGCGGGGCAGAGGGGCGG
The DNA here is from genome assembly GCF_019202785.1 of Penaeus chinensis. Taxonomy (NCBI): domain Eukaryota; kingdom Metazoa; phylum Arthropoda; class Malacostraca; order Decapoda; family Penaeidae; genus Penaeus; species Penaeus chinensis. Next base: position 23,711,740 of record NC_061832.1, read on the forward strand.
GAACAGAGGGGGGGGCAGAGGGCGGGGCAGAGGGGGGGCGAGGGGCGGGGCCCAGGGGGCGGGGCAGAGGGCGGGGCAGAGGGCCGGCCCTTAGAGGGGCGGCAGAGGGGGGGGCGAGGGCCGGGGGGAGAGGGGGGGGAGAGGGGCCCGGGGGAGAGGGGCAGCAGAGGGGGGCAAGGGGCGGGCAGAGGGGCGGGGAGGTGGCGGGGCAGGGGGCGAAAGGAAGAGGGGCGGGGCAGAGGGCGGGACAGCGGGGGAGCCAGAACGTGATTGCAGCGACCGACAAAAATTTATAGATTTTGAATTGTAAGAAAAAAAATAAACCGAAGAACAAGGGCGGGCCCTTTCCCCATAAAACGGAATGAATCGTTAGCAGGACAATGAGCACTAATACTCGAGGGGGCTCCCGAACTGCGCTCTCCATTCCGCGCCACCAGTAATTTGGCGCATAAAAAAGAC
>NC_061832.1:23717198-23722198 GCF_019202785.1 Penaeus chinensis
TCTCTTCCCATTCCCTTCCCTCTCCCTCTCCCCCCTTCCCTTTGCTCTACTCCTCCCTCTTTATCTTCCCCTCCTCCTCCCCCTCTCCCTCTCCTTCTTCCCCTTTCTCTCCCTCTCCCTCTCCCTCTCCCATTCCCTCTGACACTCATTCTCCCTCTCTCTTTCCCTCTTCCTCTAATACCTCGAAGAAGGAAGGATCCCAGCGGCTCCTCTCCGTACGCCCGGCAGGAAGGCAGTTCACGAGCTCCCACGAGTTTACCTTCCGCAGTGGCTAAGCCCGTCGAAGCGATATTCGTCCAGGGAACCGTTTCTCTTAGGCACGCACGAACATACGCCTACAAATACAATCAAACAAACAAGCAAACAAACACGCGCACACGGATGTGCACACGCGCGCTCTCTCTCTCTCTCACACACACACACACACACACACACACACACACACACACACACACACACACACACACACACACACACACACACACACATACACACTCGCGATTTTAAAAAAAATTCAAATGAAGACAAACCATCAGTGAGGCAAAGCTGAGAGAAATCTTTATTACAAGCTATAGACTATTTGGAACCAAAAAAAGTAGACAGTTCTCTCTATAACTAAACATTTTTTTGCCGACTGACAACTTCAAAGGTGAGGCGAGCAGGCGATGGGGGGAAGGGGGTAGAGGGGAACCTCGAGGGGGGGGTGGGGGTTCCGGCAGGTACCGTCGGGATAAAACAGAAAGTTTTGCTCGCGTAAAATATCCCCGGTAGAGCGGCTCAGCCACGCAGAGAATGTAACAGGAGGGCGGAGAGGGGGGAGGGGAGAGGAAGGAGAAGGGGAGAGGGCGATGGGGGGGAGAGGGCGATGGGAGGGAGAGGGAAGAGCGGGGAAGGGAAGGCGAGGGAGCAGGGAGTGGGAGGGGAGGGGCGGGGAATGCGAGGGGAAGAGAAAGGGCAGGGGGAAGGGCAGGGGAAGGAGAGACGGTGAGGATGGGGAGGGGGAAAGGATGGCTATAATAACACGCACGCGCCGTCCCTGAATATTATAATAACAAGGTGGAAACAGCGAGGGTGCCGGAGGTCGGGTTCCAAACATGATTACATTGTGCCCGGCCTCGACAGAAGGAATTCGCGCCGGCAGAGGGAGGCTTCCCGCTAATGGCGCTGTTTAATTCAGAGTTCCAAGCGCCGAGGCATTCAAGCGAAAGGAAAAGAGAGAGAAAAGGGAAGAGAACAGGAGGGAAAAAGGAGCGAGCTCAAGGGCGACACACCTGTTCGCGGGCAATGTAATTCCCCGCTCATGGTGAGCCCATTACAGCTCGGGAGATAATGTCATCTCCATAATAAGCAAGCGGGCGAAACACCTGGCGACACCTGGGGGCCTCTCAGGCACAAACGAGCGCCGCCGACACCTCTCTCTCCGGGGCGAATCGCAAGCGGCGAACCCACGACAACCTCCGCGCCCTGCAGACGACAAGAATACCTTGGCCGTTGCGATCGCCACTATGATCATTATCGCTGTCGATGATGTTGTTATCTCAATTTCATCGTCACTACCGACACTTCCGGAAGGCCGCACAAGCACACGCCAGACGTATTTCCAGCGCAGTGGTTATAATTCCGGAGCACCGCGTCGCCCTGAGACATCTTCGTCGTCGCTTCGCGTGGAATCCCGCCTCCAAGGCCATGGGGGAAACACAGTTAAAATCACTTCTACATTTCATATTTTCACGATTCCCAACCGGTCAAATAACTCATACTTCCACAATTCCCAACTAGCCTCATACCCGGCCCGTGGAGCATCCGGCAGTCTGTTCTTCCTGGGCTTTGCTGGCCGTTTGTGCAGATCAGCTGTTGCTTTAGCTTGCTTTAGCACGTTTTGATCTCCTTCGGCCTGCTGTGAGCTACCACCTTTGTGTTGCAGATGCACTCCCAGGAAGGGTCCACGGTGCACGTGCCAATGAATAGCGCGGCGCATCGGCGGAACCAAACCATCAGCGTATCGCCGGCGCCCCCTCGCGAACACTCCCGCAAATGACGGGCCGTCGCGGCAAAACGGAAGCAATATATCTCGCGATTCAATAACGACAGCGCTAATGGCGTGGCGTCCGTCGCGATATATAGACTGCCATAAATATAAGTCTAATCGCGACTCTTTTAGAAACTTGATATTAATGTTGTGGAAGTGAGAGGAGCAGTGCATCAAGATTACCCAGGTAGGAGGGGCGGGGGGAGGGGCTTGGTCTACGTGGAGTAGAAGGGTAGAAGAAAGGAAAATCCTTTACTTGGCCCACGTTTACCCAACGTTCTTCCGAAGTCAGCAGTCAGGACCAAGCGTCTAGACTGAATGCAAAATATATATCTACCAGACACACACACACACACACACACATACATACACACATACATACATACATACACACACACACACACACACACACACACACACACACACACACACACACACACACACACACACACACACACACACACAGACAAGACAAGAGACACATACAAAAAGTCTTGACGCATAATAAAAAATAAAACTCCTGAAGAAGCGAATCTTGAGCTTTCCCCGCGGCACATAACATGCCAATAGCCAGGAGCCACGAGGGTGACACTTTTCTCCGATACGAGACTCCCATAAACATTCACGCGGACACATCTTGCCACGTTACATGCAAAACGGCATGAGAGAAAGAAAGACTGGTAGGACATCGCCTTTAATGTTCCTTTGCATACTTTTCGAATTTTATGGTGTCTATTAATTAGTTAGATCGCCACGGGTAAAAACACGTTCACGGTGGGTGTGTGGGTGTGTGTGTGTGTGTCTGTGTGTGTGTGTGTGTGTCTGTGTGTGTGTGTGTGTGTGTGTCTGTGTGTGTGTGTGTGTGTGTGTGTGTGTGTGTGTGTGTGTGTGTGTGTCTGTGTGTGTGTGTGTGTGTGTGTGTGTGTGTGTGTGTGTGTGTGTGTGTGTGTGTGTGTGTGTGTGTGTGTGTGTGTGTGTGTGTGTGTGTGTGTGTGCGTGTGTGAAATATTTGTCTGCCTGTCTGTCTGTCTGTCTGTCTGTCTGTCTGTCTGTCTGTCTGTCTGTCTGTCTGTCTGTCTGTCTGTCTGTCTGTCTGCCTGCCTGCCTGCCTGCCTGCCTGCCTGCCTGCCTGCCTGCCTGCCTGCCTGCCTGCCTGCCTGCCTGCCTGCCTGCCTGCCTGCCTGCTGCCTGCCCGCCTGCCCGCCTGCCCGCCTGCCCGCCTGCCTGCCTGCCTGTCTCTCTGTCTGTCTGTCTGCGACACACGCGCACACATCCCTCCATTCACACACCTTCCCAGGGCCATCGAAAGGGGCGAAGAGGTGGAGCGACGGCGCCGGGGTCCGAAACCCTGAAAGACTCCAAGATATTTCGCTGTTCATCATCCCCGCGTCTGCCACCACGCAGTTACGTCACATCTAAATTCACGACCTTAACATTTGAATTCAGCGCCTGGATTCGCTCCCGGGGGCCTCAATATTTCCCCAACGGAGTCTCGTTCCCCTCCGCAGAGCCAACCACGGCGCCTGGGCAGACTGGCACTCTATGCTCGCTCGCTGCCACATCTACATACCCCGTCCCCTCGTCCATCGCTCCCCTCTGTTTGAACAGTCACGATTAATAACAACTCCCCTCATACGTCTACAAACCTGCGCTGCGGTCCAGTAACAGCTCTCTTAGTGCGGGCAATCTCGGCTGAAGCCAATCTGCCTCCGCCGCGCTGCTTCTGCCCAGCCTCTCCGGAGCGACCGCGACTGAATGCTTAACACTTTACAGAATACGTTATAAAACAGAATAGGTTCACTCGCGACGCTTAAGAACGAGTCCAGCAATCGGGCAACCGCCGCGCATCTGAACGCAGGATCCAACAGAGAGAGAAAACTAATTACAGCCAAATTGCTCCGCTCTCGAGCCGGAATAAGGTACACGCAAGAGGGCCACGGCCATTCCACATCTGGTCCAAGGAATAGAGGACTGCGCGCTGCCACACGCCTAATTCGCCAATAATGAAGACGATGGTGATAACAGAAACGAAAATAAATGTATCATCAATAGTTAGAATAGTCATTGTCGTAATCATTATTATTACTAATATCATGATCATTATATAAAACAATTCAATAATAAAATCAATATCATTATTACTGATATCGTTGACAATAACCACCATTATCATCATTGCTGCTATCATCATTATTACTATCACTGTTACCACGATCAGTATAGTATTACTATTTCCCTCCAGCCACATGGCCTGAAAAAGACCAAGCGAGAGGACGAGGACCGAGGTCGCGGAGGCCGGGCACACAGCCGGAGCGTGCAGGCAGGCAACCTCGAGCCGGAAAGCGTCGGCACGGTGCATCAGGACGGCGGGGGGCATTAGCATAATTGCTTGCAACGCGCTGGACACGCTGCCTCCTCGCTCACGCCCCCACCGGCCCGGACACGCACGGCCGCGCCCGGGGAGGAGCACCTGGGGCAGGGATCACCTGCGTCATTCCTGGGGGTCCTACTGCAGCTGGGAATGCGATTCCTGGGAGATCCTACTGCAGCTGGGAATGCGATTCCTGGGAGATCCTACTGCAGCTCGGAATGCGATTCCTGGGACGACCGCTGTGGCTAGGAATGCCGCCACGACGAGCTACTGCAGGGAGGGCGAGGGCGGCACTCGGCGCAGAAATGCTACTGTTCCCAACAAAGGAAAGTCTGAACCCCCGAAGGAAGGAAAGCGAAGTTAAAGAACGTAATTAAAATTTGCTAAAGACGAAAATAAAAAGAATTGCAGCGGTACATCTCCTTGTACCCTTCTCTTCGGTCTATGTAAAATAATACTGATACTGAATTATATAAACTTTGATGATTCGCACCAGTCAATCTCCATTTTTTCCTTCTTCTTCTTCTCCTATCTCTTCTATATCTCCCCCTCTTCCTTCTTTCACCCCCCCCCCCCCATCCTCTCTCCCTTCCTCCAGCG
>NC_061832.1:23726623-23729123 GCF_019202785.1 Penaeus chinensis
GGATGAGGGAAATGGGGAGAGGGGGAGGAGAGGGAATTGGGGAGAAGGGGGAGGAGAGGGAAATTGGGGAGAAGGGGGAGGAGAGGGAAATGGGGAGAGGGGGAGGAGAGGGAATTGGGGAGAAGGGGGGGGAGGAGAGGGAATGGGGATGGGGGGAGAGGGAATTGGGAAGGGGGAGGAGAGGGAAATGGGGAGAGGGGGAGGAGAGGGAATTGGGGAGAAGGGGAAGTAGAGGGAATTGGGGAGAAGGGGGAGGAAAGGGAATTGGGGAGAAGGAGGAGGAGAGGGAGTTGGGGGGAAGGGGGAGGAGAGGGAATTGGGGCGAAAAGGGAGAGGATTGGAGGGGATAGGGTGAGAGGATAGTAAAAGAGAATAGGAGAGAAGAGAAAGGGGTAGGTTAGGAGAGGAGAGAAGAGAAGAGAGAGAGGGGGAGGTTAGGAGAGGAGAGAAGGGGAAGGAGAGAAAGATGCACTAAATCTGTCGGCTTTGTGTGGAGACTTTGGTCTGTTTAGCTTAAATTGATTTATTTTGCTTGTTTTGTGTATGTAATGAGTAAACTGTTGACCGCATTTCTCATTGTTTTCTTTGCTAGACGTTATTATATATATATATTTTTTATGAATGTATTGTATTTTTTTATGAATGAATGTATTTCTTTGTTACGTTTTCCATCGTGTAGTTTTAATATTACTGTTAGTTATTCATTGCTTTAATAATTTTTTCACTCTGCCTTTTCATCGTGTAGTTTTAATATTACGGTTAATTCATTTATCGCTTTAATTATCTCCCACTCTGGCTTCATTATAACGCGAGCTTCAGTAATTATGAAGTTTAATCTGGATTCTCTTCATTGCGTGCGCTTAATTACATTTGCTTTTTTTTTTTTTTTTTTGCTTTGTTCTCGTCGGGCTGTCTCGGATGGAGTTGAATCCTCTTCGCCAACGCCGGCCGTGCTGCTGCAGATGTTGCGTCCCAGCTTGCAAGTTGCAGAGTTTAATGGTTGGCCGTGATGGGGCTTCAAGCACGGGGGGGGGGGGGGGAGGGGCTGAGAGTTGAGGGTGGTTCGTCATCGCCGTCGTTTGGTAAGGGTGGGAGATGTATGTAGGGGTGGATTCTGGTGTTTATGTTTGTGTGTTTGTTGGAGAGAGGGATCCCGGTATTTTTTTTTTTTTTTTTTTTTTTTTTTTTTTCTAGCTGGAGGCGAGTGGCAGACACACAGGGGCGTTAAGCTACTTGTTCGTATTATTAGTCTTCTCTTATTTTTTTCTCCTCTTTTTTCTCTTCTTTCTTTCCTTCGTCAGTCTCTCTCCCGTGAGTGGATGCAACGCAGGGATTTTATGATTGCGGGTGCTTTATCACTCGCGCAACGACCGAACTTGCGAGGAGGGAGCTTGGGGTGGAGGCGGGGGTGCAGGCGCGGGGCTGTGAGTGGGTGACGTGTTGAAGAGGTTGCAGGAGGCGAGATGTGCATGCAACTTGGTGCAATATGGTGCCTCTCGACGGGGGTGGGGGTTGGAATTTTTTTTTTTTTTTCTTCTTATCGTAAAATATAGTTGATTGTTGTTTCTGCAATGGGATCGTTAAGCGTAAATACAATGATGGGAGGAGAGAGGGAAAGGAGTAACGTGATTCTTGTATTTAGATAGTATTTGTCTTTTTCTTTTTTATTAAACGAGAAGGAAGGCCCCGCGCGGCAATGATGTAAAGCTCTAATATCGTCTCGTTCAGACTCGCTCGCACTTGAGCCTCGCACTCATGATCTCGGATGAATTAAGACGTCATGCCTCCACCCCTCCCTCTCCCCCTCCCTCCTTCCTCTCCCCCTCCCTCTTCCCTCCTCCCTCCTCCCTTCTCCCTTCTCCCTTCTCCCTCCTCCCTCCTCCCTCCTCCCTCCTCCCTCCTCCCTCCTCCCTCTCCTCCTCCCGCCTCCCTCAACAACTCCTCCTCCTCCTTCCCTCCCTCCCTCTTCTTCTCCCTCTTCCCTTTCCTCCTCCCTCTTCCCTTTCCTCCTCCCTCTTTCCTCTCCTCCTCCCTCCTCCCTCCTCCCTCTCCTCCTCCCTCTTCGTTCTCCTTCTCCCTCTTCCCTCTCCTCCTCCGTCCTCCGTCCTCCGTCCTCCCTCCTCCCTCCTCCCTCTCCTTCTCCCTCTTCCCTCTCCTCCTCCGTCCTCCCTCCTCCGTCCTCCCTCCTCCCTCCTCCCTCCTCCATCCTCTATCCTCCCTCCCCCCTCCCCCCCTCTCCTTCTCCCTCTTCCCTCTCTTCCTCCGTCCTCTCCTTCTCCCTCTTCCCTCTCTTCCTCCGTCCTCTCCTTCTCCCTCTTCCCTCCCCGCCTCCCTCCTCCCTCCTCCCTCCTCCCTCTTCCCTCTCCTCCTCCCTCTTCCATTTTCCATTTTCCCTTTTACCCCCTTGTATCTCCCTTTTCGTTTAGCCTCTCTCCATCCCCCCTTCCCTTTTTCATTCCTTGTGTCTTCCTCTTTCTTTTCCTCGCTCCTCTTCTTTTGT
>NC_061832.1:23735472-23737972 GCF_019202785.1 Penaeus chinensis
CACAACACCCACACACACACACACACCACACACACACACACACACACACACACACACACACACACACACACACACACACACGCACACTCACACGCACACGCACACGCACACGCACACGCACACGCACACGCGCACACACACACACACACACACACACACACACACACACCAAAAAAAAAAAAAAATGTCGAGACTTAAAACAACACTCATAATTAAACGACAACTTAACAATAATGCGAAGCCTCGTATACTTACAGTTTTTCCAGGTTGGGCAAATACGAGAGGATGCCGGCGGGGAGGCGCGTGAGGCCACTCCCAGACAGGTCTCTGAAAAGACAAAATGAAAACTTAATACACTGCCAACAGAGAGACGACAAAAGGACAGAGTTTTACGAACGAGAATATTCACATGCATGACTGGGTCTCGTCCCTCCGACAATCAGCTGCGTTAGGCCCGAGTTTGACTTCGTTCTTGAAGTGCGCTGAAGCCATGTGTGCCAGGGGGCAAGAATGGTTCGCTGATTTTATATATTTTTGATGTTCGCATTATAAGTAATTATTCAAGTTCATTCCGGATTAATTACAATACATCGCCTGTAGGCAAATAGGTACACTTCTACTGATAGAAACTTTGGTACTATACCGACAATATTCTTCATCAAAAACCTTCCATAATAAAAGCACATAAACCCAAAGAACCTTATGTTAGGAACAAAATAAAGAAATAACGACATTAAATCAAATAAAAAAAATATAAAAGTTTAAAAGGCAAGTTTAACGACCGACATTAAATTTTTTCCTCTCTTTTCTTTCCCCGAGGAGAAACTTTCGCCTATGCAAGGTCCACAGTAGCGCATACAAAGCCCCAGCGAAGCTCATACCCTCCTGGAGCGGAAGACCTCCATCCAAAAGCGACACACGATCTACCGGCCACATATCAAGTCGAAGTAGGAGATAAGTAGACCCTTTCTTAACCTTCCGATCCCTCACCTTCCCTCGGAGATATATTCGCCGGCAGCCAGCCACTAATCATTACCCCGTCAGCTGACAGAGGGCTCAGCGACCCTGTGCAAACAAGGCAGGACAGCAGCCCGGCCGTGCGGCGTGTGGTCGCGGGAGGAAGACCCAGAATCAACACGTGGCCACACAGCGCCCTCCTCTCCTGCTAGAGCCATCAAGTACGCCGGGACAACACGCGGGGCTTCCATCCTCCGTCTCCTCTTTTCCTTACCCTCTCTCTCTCTCTCTCTCTCTCTCTCTCTCTCTCTCTCTCTCTCTCTCTCTCTCTCTCTCTCTCTCTCTCTCTCTCTCTCTCTCTCTCTCTCTTTCTCTGGGTCTCACCCTCATTTCCTCACTCCTTCCTCATTCTTTCTCTCTCTCTCTCACTCTCTCATACTCTCATACTCCATCTCCGTCTGTCTGCCTGCCGTCCGTCCGTCCGTCCGTCCCTTTCTCCCTCTTTCCCTCCCTTTCTCTCTCTTTTCCAATTCCCCCCTGCTTTTCATAACCCCCCTCTTCATATCCCTTCCCTCTCTTTCTCCTCTCTCCTATCTCATCCTTTCTCCCTCTTTTTCCTTCCTCTCTCTCTATCTCTCCTCCCCCCTCTCTCCTTCCTTCACGAAAAATCCGTGATGCCTTTTGGGGGAACACCTGGCGCTTGCCACTATTCACCATCAAATCGAAGTAAATGTCACCAACAGGGCTCTCCAAACTTCAAAAGGGAACGAGCCAAACTACCTTAACTACATCGATTTAAGTAAACACTCCCCAACTCATATAGGTCTAGACCTGATATCTATTAAAAAAAAAAACTAAAGGTAAGGTAAGTCAAACATTCGAAAATACACGTAAATATATCAAGTTAAAATGCAGAAAAACGCGCGCGCACATAAATGAATGAATGAGTGAATGTGTGTATGCATATGTGTATCTGTATATGAATGTGTTCAAAAATGCTTATTTGCATGTCCTGGATATCTACTAGTATATGTATGTGCATATTTATGTGTGTGTAGGTATGTAGATCTGCATGTATATGTGTATGTGTGTGTATATGCATATGTATATATGTGAATGTGTATATGTCTATGTGTGTGTGTTCATGTAGGACTATGTGTGTATGTGTGTGTTCGTGTAGGACTATGTGTATGTGTGTTTATGTGGATGAGTATATGTGTATGTGTATGTATACGTGTATGTGTATGTACATGTCCAAGTGTATGTGTATGTGCACGTGTATATCTATGTACATTCCATATATGTGTGAATACATATAGCACGGGAAAAATAACACGTGGGCAGGGGAGGCACACACAAGTGTAACCGCGGCAGTACAGGGGCCGGCGGGATGCGTAGATCGGCCACAGACGGGGTAGTCCAACGCACATGACAAGTCAGATATTAATAGAAGGCTGCCGCCCTTACGTCAAGGGCAAGACACGAGTCTCCCAGACGAGGCAACAGGGCACATACGACCAAAAGCGCACCGCCACTGAGCTTT
>NC_061832.1:23740472-23745472 GCF_019202785.1 Penaeus chinensis
ATCCAAATAATAATAATGACAATAAAAGAAAAAAGAATCGGAAGAGAGAGAAAAAAAAGAGGAAGAACAATGGCGACAGTCCTTTCAGTGAAATTCAAAACTAAAACAAGGACAGGTAGAAAAAATACGATACCCAATCCCGTAAACACTCTTCTTCAACCGAAACAAAATCGTAATCAGGACGTAAGAGAATCCGATTCCGATTTCAAGCAGCGGCCAAATATCACGAACAGTCGCTTATTAAGAAGTCCGATTACCGATATAACACAACACTGATAAGCGGAATGCTGATAGCGACTAAAAAAGAAAAAAAAAAAAAAAAAGGAGGATCTCTTTCCAGGCTTCCCTCTCTAGTTACCTCCAGTTTCTGAAGTTGTATCACATCCATTGTGCTGTACAAGGCGCGAGAAATTATGGTGACAGTTAGCCTGCGCTCTCAAGGGTCCGTTTATTCCTGCAGTGTATCCGCTGAAGCATTTCATAACTGAATATGTGACGGGATAAAATCATTATACTAAGATTATACTAAAATTTTCTTTATCCGGGATAAATATCGAATACAACGCTACTATAGAGATACTCCCCATCGAGTTCAATACCTGGCTCTATTATCTTTATTATCTATATGAACCATATTCACAAATGGCTCCCGTATTAGGCTACGTGCAACAGCGGCGGATACTTTCAGTGCAACCAGTGCCTTTTATCGGGTGAAATTAGGGAGACGCAACTTTAGATATAAAGGAGATGCGTTCTTTTCCGCATTATTTATCCCTCTCCTGCCTTCCCCTTTCCCTCCTATATATTTCGTCCTCCTCCCTCTCTCTACCTTTAAACTTTTCTTCTTATTCCTCTCCCTCCCTCCTCCTTTCCATCGCTTTTCTCCTCCATCCTCTTCCAACATTACAAGCGAGTATGCATTTGAGCGATCTCTTCGTCTGAGTCTCTCGCCAAACTCCGATCTCTCTCCGGATCCCTTCCGTCGTCCATTTATCTCTGGCCCTCCCTCCGTTCCCTCCTCCAGTGGGCGTTTCCGCTAGATCTATTTCCCCGCCTGGCACTCCCCTCGGCGTGCGACGGCCGTCCTCCCGGGCGGTGTCTGCGAAGCCCTCATCCATCCTGGCCGACTTCCGAGCCGCGATTTTTCACCGCCTTCTTTTGTCTTTGTCCTTTTTTTAACATGTCTGTCGATATTCTCAATTAATCTTTTTTTTTTTTTTTTTTTTTTTTTTGGGGTCTTGTCCTTTCAAGTGTCTCTCTATAGGCCTATGTACATCCATTGTTCTATCGCCGAGGAAAACTAAGCAGAGCGATATCTGTTCGATGGAAATGAATACAACTTAAAGCGAGCCCGCCTAGAGTTCCTCTATCTTCCCTCAGTGATGCTGCCTCGCGCCTCAACCTGTTAGTCCTGCTTCGCTAGCCCTGGTGTCCGGGCGGGCGGGCGGGCGCCCTCTTCCTCAAGGTGGGAGGGGACGAGGAGGCCGCGGGGAGGGAGACTGGCTCCTCGACGCCAGTGTTTACACTTGTCCATTAGACTACGCTACGTCACTTGTTGGCTCTGTTACATCGATTCGCGCTGCGGGCCAAACCTAATGCCGGCCAACAACATTACAATACAGCGCATCCATTATGCATCTTGTGTGCATAATGCGAATAGGTCCGCCATTCTAACTTATCTCGCGCCTGTCTGAGCCTCATCAGTCACCCGTCGGCGAACATCCCCTGAGCACACTGAACACGTGAGTGCGGCTTCTTCTGCCAGGCTAAAAGACATGCTAACTGCCGCTCTCAGCTGTTTCAAAGGCGCCCACCCTTTCTCCAGCTCTTGGGGCGATCTCCCCTCCCCTTTAAGACCTCACTCACCGACTCACCGTCCCCTCCGCAGTACGTTAGCCTCCCTCTCCTCTTCCCTCCTTTCCTCCCGCCTGGAGCCCTCCATCCCCTTCTCCCACCCTCTATCCCCCTGCCCCTCATCCTTGTGCCTGGCTTGAAGTGGCAGCGTCGGCCAAGAGACATGACTATGGTATTGCCATCACAGACTTGCCCTGCCATCCTCGCCCTGCCATCCTCGCTTCCCTTGTTCACCGTCCTCAGAACCTCTACCTCGAGCTTCTAGACTCGACGCCCCGCCACCCAGCACAGAACGGGCAGCATTCCTTCCCCTGCCTACGTGACATGCCTTACCGCCGCTTCGTTGCGATAGGGACGTCCATGCCGCGATGGCGAGGTACCCGTTACGAATCTCACCCACTCGCCCGTCTGAGCCTCCGCCAGATAATCTAAACAGGTGTCTCTGCGGAGGAATGTTTTCAATTCCCTGTGGTGTATCGCGTATCACTTACTACATGCCCCTGCCTGAACAAACTCCACTGCACGTCATAATGACTTACCAAACCCTTAGCTTTCGCGAGAGAGTGTGTGTGGGTGTGGGTGGGGGGGGTGCGTAGGTGTGAATTTCAGTGTGGGTGTTTCAGTACGCGTGTGTATTTCAGTATGTGTGTATGTGTTTCGGCATGTGTGTATGTTTCAGTATGTGTGCATCTGTTTCAGTATATATGTGTATGTTTCAGTATGTATGTATACCCTTCAGTATGCGTGTGTGCATGCGTTTCAGTATGTATGTGTTTCAGTAAACGTACGTACATGCGCTTCAGTATGCACACATGCGTATCTACAGTACGTTCATTCGTTGCGTATGCGTATGTCTGAGTGATGAACGCGCTATTCCATTCATTAATAACGTCCAGCACACGGACCCTAAATGACAGCCGCGCCTGCCCTGGCCAATTTGAGGCGAACAACATTTTTCATTCACTCACGCGTTCGGTGACAGGTGAATTTAGCGGTCCGTGTTAGCGAAAACCCACAAACCCATAAAGTATAAATTTCCCAACAACTGAACTGACAATCATTAGTTGCAATGAGTTACATGCCATTGCACAGCGCAACGGGAAGCCAGACCGTGGTGCAAACGTGCGGGAAATACTAGCATACCGGGCACCCTTGCATGGTGGGTATACTAGCATATCAGGCATACGGGCACGCAGGGCATACTGGCACGCTGGGTGTATAAGCAAACATCTTGCCTGCTCCCTACACCTTAAAGTCATGTAAGATTATATGCTACGCTCTATTGCGTAGGCAGTAGCTCATACATCTTGACAAAAACATTAAATGCATGGTATAGCCGCGGACATGTGCGAGAGGGTGGAAGGGAGAGGGAGAGGGAGAGGGAGAAGGAGAGAGAGGGAGTGAGGGAGGGAAGGAGGGAAGAGGAGGGAAGGAGGGAAGAGGAGGGAAGGAGGGAAGAGGAGGGAAGAGGAGGGAAGGAGGGAAGAGGAGGGAGGGAGGGAAGAGGAGGGAGGGAGGGAAGACGAGGGAGGGATGAGGGAAGGAAGAGGAGGGAGGGATGAGGGAAGGGGAGGGAAGGAGGAGGGAGGAGGAGGAGGAAGGAGGAGGGAGGAGAGAGGAGAATGAAGGGGGAGGAGGGAGGAGAGAGAAGGGAAGAGGGAAGGGGGAGGGGGAAGGGGAGAAGGAGGAAAGGGAAAGAAGAGAAGCAGGATGAAAGATAGATCTAGATAGATAGATAGATAGATAGATAGATAGATAGATAGATAGATAGATAGAGAAGAGAGAGAGAGAAGAGAAAAGAGAGATAGGCTAGAAGAAGATTGCATAAGCACAAAACATACACATGTGTGTGAGCGTATGCTCGCCAGTGTACGTGTACATGTACGTTTTCTCGCACGTGTGCGCATGAGGATGACCCAAATCCCGGACTCGCTGCCTCCCGCACATGACGGGCGTAATCCCAGAGCGGAGGTCCCCCTTAAGGGCGCCTCCGTCAGCCGCAGCCAGCATAAATCGGGCGTAACGGAAAGGCCCTAAAATAAACCCACGTGACATAAACAGCCCCGACCGAGACACGCCAGCCGCTCGGGGCACTCGGCGAAATATGTAAGTTACTGGGCGAGGACTTGGCAAAAACAGCGCCTCCACACCACGCGGCGCCCGGGAACGATGGGGAGGGGGGTGGGTAGAGGGGGTGGGTAGAGGGGGAGGGAAGGGAGAGGGAAGGGAGAGAGGGGGGGGCGAGAAAATGGAGGAGGGAAGGGAGAGAGAGAGAAGGAGGAGGGAAGGGAGAGAGAGGGAGCGGAGGAGGGAAGGGAGAGAGAGAGGAGGGGGGAGAGGGGGAGAGGAGAGAAAATGGAGGAGGGAAGGGTAGGGGTAGAGAAAATGGAGGAGGGAAGGGAGAGAGAGGGGAGAGAGGAGCGAGAGAGAGGGGGGGGGGAGAGAAAATGGAGGCAGGAAGGGAATGAGAGAGCGAGGAAAGGGAAAGGGAGGGGGGGAGAGGGGAAAGAAAATGGAGAGGGGAAGGGAAGGGAGAGGGAAAAACGAGGAAAGGGAAAGGGAGAGAGGGGGGGAAGCGAGGGGAAAGAAAATGAAGAAGGGAAGGGGGTGGGAATGAGCGAGGGAAGGGAGAGAGAGAGGGGGGGGGAGAGAGAATATGAAGGAGGGAAGGGAAGGGAGAGGGACGAGAGAGAGAGGGGGAGGAGCGAGAGATGGGAGGGGGATGGGGGAAGAGAGGGTTAAGAGAATATAGGAGGAAAGGGAAGAGGAATGAAGGAGGAAACCGAGGAGGAAAGGGAGGAGAAGGGGTGAATGACAGGAATAGAAGGAGTAGACGGACAGAAGGGGGGGGAAGAGGAAAGGGGAGATGAAGGGGGGGAAACGATAAAAAAAACAAAGGGGAAGGAGAATGATGGTGTAGAAGGAAAAGGGGAAAGGAGGAGGAAGAGGAGAGACAAGCGAAAGCGGCCGAGGCTGAGGCTGAGACTGAGGATAAGAAGATGGAGGAGAAAGAGAAGAACACAGCTGGTATGAATTAGAGCTGAGAGAAGACTGTGTGCTTGGGCAGGCGGACGACAGAGGGAAAGAAAGCTTTTCGCTGCTAACATGCTCCTGCTTTTGTATTTAGTCTCGAGGAGCTCCTTCCA
>NC_061832.1:23752972-23755472 GCF_019202785.1 Penaeus chinensis
CAAAGGGTGGGTTAATTATCACGTATTGCAACAAGCACACGTTTATAATTGTGATAAAGATTTCCTACTTGTGTCAACTGTCCCTGATACATGCTACCATTTTTTTTTTCCCATTATTATCAACATCAACACAATTGCAACGCTGAGGAGAGAATCCATCTTGCAAATGATTATTTATGCAGACATCTTTGGTCACTCGTTTTTTTCTCTCGCTGTATGTATGTACGTATGTATGTATATATACATACATGTACACACACACACACAATAAAAATCCATAAAAGGGTTTCACGCAAAACCGTTCAATTTCTTCATTTTCTTCTTCTTCTTCTTCTTCTTCTTCTGCTTCTGCTTCTGCTTCTGCTTCTGCTTCTGCTTCTGCTTCTGCTTCTGCTTCTGCTTCTGCTTCTGCTTCTGCTTCTGCTTCTGCTTCTGCTTCTGCTTCTGCTTCTGCTTCTTCTTCTGCTTCTGCTTCTTCTTCTGCTTCTTCTTCTTTCTTCTTCTTCTTCTTCTTTCTTCTTCTTCTTCTTCTTCTTTCTTCTTCTTCTTCTTCTTCTTCTTCTTCTTCTTCTTCTTCTTCTTTCTTCTTTCTTCTTCTTCTTCTTCTTCTTCTTCTTCTTCTTCTTTTTCTTTTTCTTTTTCTTTTTCTTTTTCTTTTTCTTTTTCTTTTTCTTTTCTTCTTCTTCTTCTTCTTCTTACTTATCCACGAACCGCAAGACATTTACAGCTATACCCCAACACGGACAGTTTAATTTTCGAAGGAGGAAAGTTCTCGTGATATATCGTCCACACTGAGATGCTGGTTTGGGGTCCTTGCTCACAGATGGACCTATGACCAGCCTACTGTAAGGTTGACAACATGAAAATATAAGAATCATCAAAAGCATACTCAAAGATACATAAGCCTATCTCAAGTTTTTTTTTTTTTTTTTTTTTTTTTTTTTTTTTTTTTTTTCTTCTTCTTCTACGATACGAGTTTAAAACTCAACCAATATACAAAAAAAAAAAAATCAGACATTACTGGATCAATAACAATACCAAAAAATACTAAAACAATCATACCAAACAGATAACAAAAGAAATGACGCCAAACAGCGACCCCACAACAATCTATCGCACACGAGACAAATCACCATTGCATTCAATGATCCTGCCTTAGGCCTTAGCTTGTGTGTAGGCTACTCCTCTCATCTTCTTCTTTGTGCAGATGCTGATCCACGAAAGGCTTACGACCAAGCTCTAATTAATTCGGTCCTGTGCCATCTGCAATATGTATGTCCACCATAATCTGTCTGCAACGCTTCATGAAGCCTAATACATAAGTAAACATGCCCCCCTCTGGTGAAATATAAACATAAGTAAACAAATAAACAGTAAGTGCAATAACAGAACAAATGAATTTCCTTTATCCTACCTCTTCCCTGGGATATTACGACCTGACCAATTCCCAATAAAGTATTTGCATTATCAATAACAACCATGTATAACTGCGGCACTCGAAACTATAAACTCTTCGGATTGGCATTTGTTCTTACATACAAGTTTTGGTTTGTAAGTAATAAAATATAAGATAGCTGTTCTTCTGATTTTTTATCATGATAATTTTCAGTCACATATTTCATTTTCTTAATCTCTGAATACATTATCTACCTCAAGCAAGACTTCTAACTATCATCAGATAGTTAATTACGTCGTGTATGGTAATTTTGCATTGAAGCATTAAAATCAGTAGTGATGATCATACTATCCTGCAGCAGTAGTGGTGGTAGTGATAATCATAGCACTAGTACTGTTAATGCCTAGTACTGCTACTGCTGCTGCTGGTGATGATGGTGTTGGTGACTGAAGATGATGACGATAACAATAAAAGGAATAACAAATAATGATAAGAATAATAATGCAACAATAACAGGCATTGCAATAAGAACGATGGCGGTGATAAATTCTCTAATACCAATACCAGTAATAGTAACATACACTAAACCCCATTTTTTATTATAGCGCCAAACACATCCACTCGGTCTGCTGCCATTGCAACATTGCAACCAGTGCTCTGTGTGCCGATATTAACCTAAAATGAAATATTTGCAAGGGCAATGTTTCCCGTTCCGCGGACACAATCACCATGTACACTGCAGAGTTGATGCCATGGCCGGGCCACAAACACTGCATAAAATATTTTCATTAACACTATTGCTGTTGTAAATGTTATTGCTAAAATTATCATAATCATCACAATTTCATATTTGTTCTGCTGTTACAGTTATTTATATCACTATCATCACTGACAGTGTTATGATCATAATCACTATTCAAGGTGCACATTAGATGGAAAAGCAGACCACGAGGCAAGATTTCAGCTACTCCTTGCCTCGGTACACTGTAGGAAAGGTAAACAGAATGCTGGAAGGTAAGTAACTCTATATCATATCTATATAAACCAAATAATGATAAAAAAATATATATTTTCTGGAGCGTACCGGTATCTACTGAATATCTC
>NC_061832.1:23760472-23762972 GCF_019202785.1 Penaeus chinensis
CTAGACTAAAACTCAGGCTGCCACAGAGGCGAGTACAAACATACCCCCGCGCCGAGGTATTACACCCGTGGCATGCTGATATCCCATCACCTTTATGTACCTTCGGACACACAACCCAGATGCCCCCACTTCTGGCCGGAGCGCAAAGGCAGGGGTTGCCGCCACCTCGATATCCGAAGCGGGAACTCCTCTTTCTGCCCAGTCACGCGGATGTCACGAGAATCGTCTTTCCTCGTAAGATTCAACAACACTTGAGCCTTCGAGCACGTTTCCTCTAACGTAATCCCTTCCCTTCAGCGGTTTCAAGCTTATCCAAACAACGGCGAAGTCGGCTTTCGCTAATCCTGCGTGTCTGCGTGACAGCAAGTACTGTATTCCACTTTCTATGCTATCAACTTTCGCAGGGTATGTCATGAGCAAACTCTTTTACTACGTGAGCGACTGATAAAGATTTTGCTTTTGATCTACTGTCTTCACAATCAATAGTTTACCTAATTTACCTCCCTCACTCACACACAATCCCCCTTGCAAGTTGCGGTGGCTTCGTTTTCGTTACTGATTGCGTAGACGGACTTCCCACTCTTCGCAGGCAGTTAGTTCCTTGTACACATCGGCTGCCCTGTTCGGCAAACATCTCGACGGAGAGGACGAACCGTGGTCTTCCTCCAACGATGCAACAGAGCTTCCGAGAGAGCATCCCGTTTCCTTATCTTCTCTTCTTAGACGGATGAATCGCACTCCTCATTTCCCCTGTACCTTTAGCCATGCCCTCCCACGCTAACGCCCCTCCCCCCCCCCCCCCCCACACACACAAACAGACAAGACCTCGTCAAAGCACCCCGCACGATAGATCCTCCAGGAAACACTTATAACGCAGAGAGTTTAGAGACTCGAAAGAAGCTGCATGCCCTGGTGGCGCCGCTGCTCCCACATGGGGTCCTCGCAGCCTTTTCAGCCTTCTCGTCGAGGGGTGGAAGGCATCTTTTCTTCAATCGGAACTGAAGGGGAGATCCAACAAATCCTTCAAATGTCGTATTCTGGAAGAAAAAACGCCTGATCTGCGAATTGCGAGTCCCTTCACCTTATTTCAACTGGCGCAAGAAACGGTGCAGGGGACGGATGCAACGCCGCCACTGTCAGCCGCGTGCCCTCCTCAGCAGCGGATCGCCGTCAGGACTTCCTGTAACCAGACCGCGTTCTGTGGGCTTCTTCTTTCTTTTTTTATCCGCCAGGTCTCTCATCTGCTGCAGGTCTCCCTCACGACACAGAATCTTAATCGACGTTTTATCATCATTCAGATTGTTACGTTACTAATACGCTGACGTCTTGAAGTTCTGAAGATAATATTTGTTCTATCGAATTTCATCTTTACTGCGGTCATCACCATGATTTTTAAACTATTATGATTGTTATTATCATTACCATTACCATCATTGCCATTATTATCATTTTCAGTAATATTATCATTTATATCAATACTAACAGGACAATCATTATTTCTATTCTAATAACTGGCACTTCTAACATTAAAATATTCATGTCCTGCTATCCGCATCATTAACATAATACTGCTGCTATCATTATCATAATTATGTTAAACATTACCAGTAGTAGTTACAATAGAATTAACTTATTACCATTATCAGTATCAATGTCATCATAATTAGCTCCAAATGATTAAACAATCCTGACTTTATATATATCACAGCGTAAACAAAACTGCATTGACATATTTAATACCAGCCATCCAAAATGTAAAGTGAACTTTCCTGCAAATCGGCCATCCACGCCACGGGACAGTAACAGTTGTTCTCTAAACCGCGGCAGAGGATCACACACAAAGCTCACGCCAAACCCATCGCGATTACAAGGTCGTGTTTTTTCCACCCCGCTAGGAATCCCCAAGTCTACGATATTTTACCCTTTTGACGAAAACTAACGGAAGTGACCGAACTAAACAGACGGAAAAGAGTGCAAGTATCTTGGATGTACGACAGGATCTCATAAAAAAAAAATGTGAAACCGACTCTAAGGAGAGAGAGAGAATAAATACATATATGAAAACAAAGGTTTCAAAGGGGTGAACATTCTAACGAATTCCAGAATTATTTTACAATGTGATATTAACCCAACCATATAAATGCTGAAGCAAAACCCAGGTCAATTTCTCAAAGAGGTGGAAGGAACATTCATTGCTGCAGAAATGTTGGAAAATGTTGGAAAAATGCTGAGAATAAGCTATTACCAAGCCCCCCCCCTCCCCCCACGTCTCACTACTATGCCCTCGGGTGATAGCGCACCGTCTCCCTAACACACGTCTACCTTTATACATCGCCGGTAGGGAAAGAAAAAAGAAGAAAAAAGAAAGAAAAAAAAAGAAAAACATAAAAAACAGAGAGAATGTACTGGTGTCCGAGGCGCTTACGGTGCCCTGTATTAAGAGAAATTTTAGCACGACCCGGGTACAAAAGACCAATCTTAAGATATATCCGCAGGCAGC
>NC_061832.1:23772972-23777972 GCF_019202785.1 Penaeus chinensis
TGTAAGTAGAAAGGCTTAGAAGGGTAAAGGTAGTTTCACATATAACACAGCACTGCAACAGCTTGTTTTCATATTACCTTTTGTCGTTACGCTCAGGCAGTTGTTTTCAATATATATATATATATATATATATATATTTTTTTTTTTTTTTGTCTTTCTTTTTTTTTTTTTTTTTTTTTTGTCGTTGCCTCCGATAGATCGCTTTTACCCCTACCCCATTTTTCTTCCATCATGTGAAGTTAAAGGAAAGAAAAATCTTGGACTGCTTAATTTGAATGCATTATATGCAAGGAAAAAATATTATACATTTTGATTATGAAAAAAGTCATAAATCACTGTGTTTGATGCTCAGCTCGCCAATACCAGTATGAGATACTCCGTTCCGGCCAATCTCAGGTCTGGATACCCGGCCTCCCCCAGGGTGAGGTAACCTAAGGTCTATATACTTATATAGACCTTGAGGTAACCCGCCTCGTCCTATCCCAATACAAAATACCCATAGTACGCCTTGTAGCATACATTTTGATTAACTAAAGATCGGATCGTAGTTACAACGCTTCTGCAACTCTTGCCTGATGTACTCGTCGATCTATAAGCGTCCAAATTTCTTAACGAATTAATTTATTAGGAGAACAGGACTTTGGTCGACTAAAGATAATATTAAATGAAAATGGAAACACAAAGGAAATAAATGCGCCGGGCATTATTTAGGTTTGTTTAAGCATATTTTTTCTATTCGACATTCATTTCATATCAAAACCTAAACGTGAGTAATTTAAGCCACATTATGTTTGTACAGTATGCTTTTTGAAGGTTATTGTACTCGTATTCTATTACCATGTTTATGCTGCATCATTTTGATTCTAACATAGTACGTTTCATGACGTAGAACTTGCTTCGGCCAATTCCCGTTCTGGCTACGCTGATCTGATCTTTTCCAATGCGAGAAACCACGGCGTCGGTACAAGATACCCAGAACGCGCTTGTTATTACCAAACGCTTTGATTGATCCATAAAAATAATTATTTGCTTTTGTATCAGTCATATATTCACTAACCCATTAATTACTTTATTTTGCTTCAACGAACTATTGTCTTTAGAAAGTGCCTCTTAACCCTAGAAACGGATTCATTATCCTACAGGGTCAGAACCCCCATTTGAGAACGGCCGCTCTGAGGATTCAAATATACGAGCCATTTGGGTGTCCTTGTGATGTTTCTGCTGTCTACTAAGCTTCTGAAGAACTAAATTGTTGTGACAGGTTTGATTTATGGATGTTATCTATTTACATAAAGCAGATCAAGCTTTTGCTTTTCTTATTTCCAGATATTTTGATGTGGACGTCCCGGGTATGGACCGGGCATGCGTATACGTTACTTCATTATGTATATGTGTGTGTGTATATGTGTGCTTATGTGCGCGTGTTGGTATATTTACATATTCCCTTTCTGTGCATAAACATGACCAATTTTTCAGATGTCAGTCACGTGCATTGTACTTGCTCGCTGATGTTCCCATTTGGTCTGTGCAACCTAAGCCATTGGTTCCTCGTGACGTAGTGTCTGTCCACGGAATGCGATCTAGTAGTGACACTAACTTGGGTCGTTTTTGTCTTAGTTAAATTTCTAGTTATCTTTAATTAATTCAGAACTCTCCTTTGGTAAAGTAAAACGATGTTAATAGTTCAAAATATCCCCATGGTTGACATCATTATTTGTCTCCTGATTAACTTTTCCAATTTTATATACTTTCGACTTTTGTACGTCTCATCTTCAAACTTTTCTAGCATCTGTATTTCCGTACTGTTACCCCCTTTGTGTTTTTTTTTTAAACAGTAACAAAAGACTACTTACTGCCATACACATTCACGAAAGCACATTCATATAAAACAGGAACTTCATTTATTGTATGTTTGTTGTTGGAAATCGCACGATGAGTGGGAGGATGAGGTATAACGTCCATCGAAGATTCTCCACGGAAGCTGTAAACACAACCTATTCTAAGTTGTATGGGCTCCTTTAATATGAGCTGTTTTATTCTTTCACATCCACCGATGGGGAAATGTATGCATAAGGAAACTCGTTATTCTAAAATGACGTTTACGAAAATACCTCCGGTTAATATAAACTAAACATTATATCGATAATAGTCATGTTCAGTGCGTCGTATTATGTTACGGTTCTGCAGGTTTTATCGTGTTCTCCATATCTGTATCCGTTTCGACGCTACCCACAGCCCTTCATTATTTTACGGAATACACTGCTATACTTCTATGATTATTCATTTCAACATTCAATTTGTGTGGATACTATCTCATCACATTGCATACGCAAGCACGACCACGTAGACAAATTGGCGAAGGAAGCCTGCAGCAAAGATACTGTGAACATAGATCTTGGGATGCCTCTTGCTAGGGTTATACACACATTGAAAAGTTCTCATAAGGAAGGACTGGTAGACCTGACGAACACTCAAAGGTCTAAAAGCTGTACCATTAGGCACTGCGATCAGTATAGAGATAGCAAGCCTCCCTATGGGTGGCACCGAAGTCAACCAGACAATGCGACCTGGTTATTGCCAGAATACGTTTAGGTTACAGAATGTACTGGCAACTGCACGATGCAAGAAATGCAGATGGATCTAGATGTAGACACTGTGTAACGAAGAAAACAAGCGAACGTTTGAGCATTATATCTCGGAATGTCATGCCATACAACCTTTCAGACCACCCAACATGAGATATAAAAAAATATGTGAATATTTCATTTCATCTGATACATTGGAAGATATACTCGTACTATATCCTAAATTTACTATATAAAACTGAGAACTGAGCATATCAACTTAATATTCTTTTGTATGATGTATGCCTTTTTTTTTATTTTACCATGTACAATTATAGTAGTCATAGAATACTGCACTGTGTCAAATATATGCAAAACTGTTATCACGATTGCCCACACCTGAGCGGATAGCCAAATTGGTAAATAAACTTACTTAACTTAATTAATATAATATGTATATGCACAATCCTTATTCTTGTCTTACCTAAATATATATATATATACAAATATTTATATATATATACAAATATGTATATATATACATATACACAAATGTGTGTGTATATATATACCCATACACAAATATATACAAGCACACACACGCATTTTTTTTCTATTATGGATGTACTTGACCGTTTAAATATCTCAGACGCTCATATATGTATTTATATACATATATAGGTAAAAATATACACATATATGTGTATATATATAGGTGTGTATGTATGTCTTTGTGTGTGTATATATATGTGTGTATACATATGTATAATGTATATAAATGTATATACCTCTGTACATATGTGTATATATATGTATGTATACATATGTATAACGTATATAAATGTATGTACCTCTGTACATATATGTATATCAATGTATATACCTCTGTACATATGTGTATATAAATATACATACCTCTGTACATATGTGTATATAAATGTACATACCTCTGTACATATGTGTATATAAATGTATGTATATATGTATGAATATGTATACATATGTACATATACATACATATATGTATATAGTTTATATGTATGTAAATGCATGTGTATATATATGTATGTATATGTGCATATATATGTATATATGTGTATGTATATGTGCATATAAATATATATATGTGTATAAATATATATATGTGTATAAATATATATATGTGTATGTATATGTGCATATATATATGTATATATGTGTATGTATATGTGCATATAAATATATATATGTGTATGTATATGTGCATATATATATGTATATACAAATGTATGTATATGTGCATATATATATGTATATACAAATGTATGTATATGTGCATATATATGTATATACAAATGTATGTATATGTGCATATAAATATATATATATGTGTATAAATATATATATGTGTATAAATATATATATGTGTATGTATATGTGCATATATATATGTATATACAAATGTATGTATATGTGCATATATATGTTTATACAAATGTATGTATATGTGCATATATATGTATATACAAATGTATGTATATGTGCATATATATATGTATATACAAATGTATGTATATGTGCATATATATGTATATACAAATGTATGTATATGTTCATATATATATATGTACATACAAATGTATGTATGTGCATATATATGTATATACAAATGTATGTATATGTTCATATATATATATGTACATACAAATGTATGTATATGTGCATGTATTTGTATGAATATGTAAATGAACATGTGTATAAATAAATATATGTAAATGTACATGTGTATAAATAAATATATGTAAATGTACATGTGTATAAATAAATATATGTAAATGTATATGTGTATAAATAAATAAATGTAAATGTACATGTGTATAAATAAATATATGTAAATGTACATGTGTACAAATAAATATATGTAAATGTACATGTGTATAAATAAATATATGTAAATGTACGTGTACAAATAAATATATGTAAATGTACATGTGTACAAATAAATATATGTAAATGTACATATGTATAAATAAATATATGTAAATGTACATGTTTACAAATAAATATATGTAAATGTACGTGTACAAATAAATATATGTAAATGTACATATGTACAAATAAGTATATATATATTTGTATATATATATGTGTGTGTGCATATATATATATATATATATATATATATATATATATTTGTGTGTATATATATATGTGTATATATATATATATATTTGTGTATAAATATATATGTGCATATATATATATATTTGTATATATATATGCACATATATATATTTGTATATATATGTGCACATATATTTGTGTATGTGAGCATATATATATATATATATATATATATATATATATATACACACATGAAAAGACACAATAAGAAATGAAATCATCCATTTCGAATTGTTAAATTCACCTCATTGCGTGTGTGCGTGTGTATACACG
>NC_061832.1:23782972-23795472 GCF_019202785.1 Penaeus chinensis
CGAAATGGGCGTGGGTGGGGTTGGGAGAGACTGGCTGTCACTTGGGCGCCGTCTGAAGGCCTCGGGCACATTCGCTGCCTGTTGGGGTGATTGTGGCAGAATTTTGGCCTTATATACTGTATACATGCATATACGTACATGCAAACACATAAACCTACATTATGTATGTAGTTAGATATAACATATTTCATCTTTCTGTACAAGCATATATGTATATCACATACATTATTGCATATCTACAGATATACTTAAACATGTACATATACATAAACATATACACATACATAAACATATACACATACATATACACATACATATACACATACATAGGTGCATTAAACATGTACACACTCATTCTCACTCTTATTCTCATTCTCATTCTCATTCTCATTCTCACTCTCATTCTCACTCTCACTCTCACTCTCACTCTCACTCTCACTCTCACTCTCACTCTCACTCTCACTCTCACTCTCACTCTCACTCTCACTCTCACTCTCTCTCTCTCTCTCTCTCTCTCTCTCTCTCTCTCTCTCTCTCTCTCTCTCTCTCTCTCTCTCTCTCTCTCTCTCTGTCTCTCTCTCACCCCCCCAAAAAAAAAACAAATAATAATATTAATATTAATAATAATAGTAATACTAATAATAATGATAATAGTTATAATAATAATAATTATAGGAATAATAATATTAATAATAATAATTATAGGAATAATAATATTAATAATATTAATGATAATAATAATAGTAATAATAATAATAATAACAGTAATAATAATAATAGTAGTAATAATAATAATAGTAGTAATAATAATAATGATAATAATAGTAATAATAATAATAGTAATAATAATAGTAACAATAATAATAATAGTAACAATAATAATAATAGTAATAATAATAATAATAATAGTAATAATAATAATAATAATAGTAATAATAATAATAATAATAGTAATAATAATAATAATAGTAATAATAATAATAGTAATAATAATAATAATAATAGTAATAATAGTAATAATAATAATAATAGTGATAATAATAGTAATAATAATAGTAATAGTAATAATGATAATAATGATATTGATAATGATAATGATAATGGTAATGATAGTAATAGTGGTATTGATCATTGTTGTCATTATGATATTGATCATGTTTATTATTGTAATTACTCTTGCTATGACTATTGTTATTATTATTATTACTACTACTTCTACTACTACTACTACTACTATCATCATCATCATCATCATCATCATCATCATCATCATCATCATCATCATCATCATACTATTACTATTATCATTGTCATTATCATTATTATCACCATTATTATTGTTGTAATTAATGTTATCGTCATGAATATCATCATTATCATTGTTATCATCATTATTGTTATCCTTATCATAATTGTTATTGTTATTATTGTAATTGCTTTTGTAAGTCATCATTATCATCATCATTACTTTTATTCTTACTATTATTATTATAGTTATTATTACTGCTATTATTATTGTTTTTGTTGTTTTTATTATTATTATTATTATTATTATTATTATTATTATTATTATTATTATTATTATTTATTATTTTTTTTTTATTACCATTTTTGTTATAATTGTCATTGTTATCATTATTGTTGTTAGTGTTTTCAATATGATTGTTATTATTATTTATTATTATAATTATTATTATTACTATTATAATTATTATTATTATTATTATTATAATTATTATTATTATTTATTATTTATATATTATTATTATTATTATTATTATTATTTATTATATTATATATTATTATTATTATTATTATTATTATTATTGTTATTATTATTATTATTATTGTTATTATTATTATTATTATTATTATTATTATTATTATTATTATTATTTTGTTATTGTTATTGTTATTGTTATCATTATCATTATCATTATCATTATCATCATCATCATCATCATCATCATCATCATCATCATCATCATCATCATCATCATTGATATTCTTGTTACTGTTAATATTATTTTTATTAATAGTAATGTAGTATTGTTGTTATTATTATTATTATTATTATTTTTATTATTATTGTTATTATTATTGTTATTATTATTGTTATAATTATTATTATTATTATTATTATTATTATTATTGCTGTTATTATTATTATTAGTAGTAATGTTGTTGTAATTATTGTTAATATTATTATTATTATTATATAATTGTTATTGTTGTTATTATTATTATTATTATTATTATTATTATTATTATTTTATTATTCTTATTCTTATTCTTATTCTTCTTATTCTTATTCTTATTCTTATTATTCTTATTCTTAATATCATCCTCATCATCATCATTACCATTATTATTATTGTTGCTGTTATTATCATTATTATTATTATTATTATTATTATTATTATTATTATTATTATTATTGCTATTATTATTTTTATTAAAAGTAGTAGTGAGGTATTGTTGTTGTTATTGTTATTATTATTATTATTATTGTTATTATTATTATTGTTATTATTATTATTATTATTATTATTATTATTATTATTATTGTTGGTATTGTTATCATTATCATCATCATCATCATCATCATCATCATCATCATCATCATCATCATCATCATCATCATCATTATCATCACCATTATCATCACCATTATTATTATTATTGCTGCTATTATTATTATTATTATTATTATTATTATTATTATTATTATTATTATTATTCTAAAATTATTACCATTACCATTATTATTATTATTATTATTATTATTATTATTATTATTATTATTATTATTATTATATTATCATCATCATCATCATTGTTATTATTTTTTATTATTATTTTTATCATCATCATCATCATCATCATCATCATCATCATCATCATCATCACACCATTACCATTATTCTTAGGATTATGATTATTATTATTATTATTGTTGTTGCTGCTGTTGTCATTATTGTTTCTGTTATCTGTATTGTTATTACTATCATTGTTATTATTATTATTATTATTATTATTATTATTATTATTATTATTATTATAATTATTATAATTATTATTATCATTATAGTTATTATTATCATTATTATTATTATTGTTATTATTATTATTATTATTATTATTATTATTGTTATTACTATAATTATTATTATTATTATTATTATTATTATTATTATTGTTATTATTTTTATTATTAATAATATAATGATATGTTATTATTATGGAAATTATTGTAATATTATTTGGGATATATTATTGTTGTTGATATTATTGTTATTGTTTATATCATTACTACTACAGTATTATAGTTGTTATGATTAATAATATTCTTAATCTTATTTTACTTTTTTATTTTAATCATCATCATCATCATTATTATCATAATTATTGCTATGATTTTTATTATTGTAATTTTCATTGTTTTGTTGCCATAATAATTAATTATTACCGACAGGAGCATCGTTTCTGTATAAAAAAAAATCATCAGATGTGCAAGATGTGCAGTTTTTGAGTGCTAAATTGAAATTAAAAAAACTTCAAAAAGTGAGACTGGAATGCCTGCAATGAGGTTGATTACAGATAGCCAGATTATTGCACCATCTACTACAGTTTTGTTTTGTGAGTCTTAGTAGGCCTACCTGGCCTCACCTGACATTGTTGTTCCATGAATTTTCGTAGAAGTTTTGTATTTTCTGTTACTGTTATAATTATTGTTATTTTTATTATTATTATTATTGTTATTATTATTTTTATTATTATTAATATTATAATTATTATTATTATTATTATTATTATTATTATAATGATTATTTTTATTATTATTGATATTGGGATTATGATAAACTTAATATCAATGATAATGGCAATAATAAAAAAAAGAATAAAAATCCTTCCATACATCAGAGGAAAGGACAAACAAGTAAGATCAGGCAGGACTCCCTGGTGACTAGCCTCCCGCGAAGTCATCTGTGTAAGCAAAACTAATCAACGTTGCCGGTCGGATGAAGTGGGAGCAAGGGTAGAGAAACTCGCCCCTATTACGTCCTCGTTACTACTTGTCTACTTCTCTCTCGTGGGTTAAGGGTCGTGTTGAGAAATGTATTTTTTTTTTTCTATGCTTGTGGATGAAGAGATAATGTAGGTATTGCTTTTTTTTTTTTTTCTTAGAGGGATGAGTTTCCTTTTTTATTGGCAGTGTTTAGATAATTGACGTAGATTTATTGTTTATTGCGAGTTGAACTTGTTTTTCTAGTTATGTGTCGGATATATATTCTTACATTGAGATAGCTGATATTGTTGTATGCTTGTATTTTTTTATTATTATTTATTATTTTAATTATTATTATTATTATTATTTATTTATTTATTTTTGTATATGCAAATTTAAGGGTGATATGGGAAGAAGGTAGGTAGGTATATATATATAAATACCCACACATCATTACTTTTTTGAAGATTGTGTTTCTAATGCATTATCGCTACTGATTCCAGGTTTTAATGGAAAGAGGGTAAGGCTCCAGGGAAGACATGGCAGAGCCGGCCCCTGAGGCTGCTGGCTTTGCCCAGGACCTGTTCTCGCCTCTCCAGTTCTGCGAGGTGGTTCAGGAAGGCCAGGGCAGCCACCACCATGTCAAGGATGAACCGCGGCCTCAGCAGCAGGGCCAGCTGGGGACCCCGCACTCCTCGGCCCCCGTGACCTCCATGGTCAATTTGCCGGGCGTGACAACCACCGTTCCGTCAATGGCTAGTACTCAGCACCTGCACATTCAAGCACAAACTTCCATGGCCCAGATGGTGCAGCAACATCAACAACAGCAGCATGTGCAGCAGCATCCACATGTACAGCAGCAGCAACAGCAGACGTTATCACAGTCTCAGTTAATGCAACAACAAATGAATGTTCAGCAGCAAGCGCAGTCAATAGCGCAGCGTCAGATGATGCAGCACCAGCAACAGCAAGCCCAACAGCAGGTTCAACAAGCTGCCCACCAGGCACAGCAGCAAGTTGCTCAACAGCAGGCCCAGCAGCAAGCTCAGCAGCAAGCCCAGCAGCAGGCTCAACAGCAAGCTCAACAGCAAGCGCAGCAGCAAGCCCAGGTTCAGCAGCAAGTTCAGCAGCAGGTTCAACAACAAGCCCAGGTTCAGCAGCAGGTTCAACAGCAAGCCCAGGTTCAGCAGCAGGTTCAACAGCAAGCTCAGCAGCAAGCCCAAGTTCAGCAGCAAGTTCAACAGCAGGTTCAGCAGCAAGCCCAAGTTCAGCAGCAAGTTCAACAGCAGGTTCAACAGCAAGCCCAAGTTCAACAGCAAGTTCAACAACAAGCCCAGGTTCAGCAGCAAGTTCAGCAGCAATCCCAGGTTCAGCAGCAGGTTCAACAGCAAGCCCAGGTTCAGCAGCAAGCCCAAGTTCAGCAGCAAGTTCAACAGCAGGTACAACAGCAGGTGCAGCAGGTTCAACAACAGACCCAGCAGCAAGTGCAACAACAGGCTCAGCCATCAACACAGCAAATGATGCAATCTCAGCAACAGACACCAAAGCAGCAACAATTGCAGCAGCAGCAGCAGCAGCAGCAACAGCCTGGGCAACAGCAAGTGCAGCCAAGTCAGCCACAGCAGCAGGTGCAAATGGCCCAGCCTGCAGTGAATAATGTACAGCTTGTAAATGGTCTTCAAATGCCAGTTGCAGTGCAGCACCCCAACACTGCAAAGACGCCACCTTCATCTGGCGTAACTCCCGGCGCGGCGGCTGCCTCCCCACCTCTGATCGTGTTTACAGGCATTGTCACCAGTGAAGGAGTGCCTGTCAACAATGTGCCTACCTCTTCAACAAATGCAGCTAGTGGAACCCCAAGTGGGACTAGTAGTTCGGATGTAAGTACAAATATAGCCTTTACAACCTGGTTTCATAGGCAACCCAAATATTTATTGGATTTGAGTAAATGCAACGACAAGGATGACGTGCAATTCTCTACTCGCAGGTGAAACCAGTCCCCGTGAAACGTACTTGGCGACGGCCTTGGAAGAAGAAGAAGGAGCGAGAGAAGAAGCAGCCGGTGAAGAAGGCCCGTAGAGTGAAAAGGAAGCGAGTCGTCGTCCCAAAGAAGAACGTCATCCACATAGATCCTAGGAATGGACCTGTGGTACTGTCTTACTTTTTTTTTAGTTTACACTTTTGATGTGGTTGAGGACTAACGGCTTGTAGTTACGTCTGATCACCTGAGGCTTATTTAAAGACAAATGAAATGGTATTTGACAGGTAGAAGAAGGGTATTGGATTTATTAATATATTATTTAATGTGTTAACTTGTTTCCTTCAAGATCGACACAACAATTACACAGATCAAGAGGGAATCGGAGGAAGCCATAAACCAGTTGAAACAAAAGCGACAACGAATAAAGCTGAACAGAAATTCAGGAAGGGAATATGTGAATCGTTTAGGAAAGGTGAGTGGATCACTTTGAGCTGTTTAGTCGTGTATGCAAATTTTTCTTTGTTTCTTGTTAGGTCAGTATAGAGAAAATGCAGTTACCAGTTACCAGTTTGTTTTAGGTACATAGTTTACTTGTTTATGTGTAATTCAGAATATTTTGGATGTCTTGCACTTTTGTAAATATTATCAGCGAAATTAATGATTTGTGAAGACAACCTCACTAGATGCATTGTGTTAAAATACACCAACAGACATCCACTTGGACACACTCGTGCATGTGCATATCCCCTCCCCCCATGTGATAATTTGAGTTTACTTTGGTGTTATCATATATTATTAATTGTGAATGATATTGCAGGTGGTTGGGGCACGGATGATTGGTTCACCTTGCAACTGCCCTCTCAAGTGCTGGGAGCGGATGGGTTCAAAGATTTTAGAAATTTTCAATAATTTCTGGGATTTGAGTGACTTTAATCTCCAAAATTCATACCTTTTCACGTGTCTCAAGCTGTGTGATGTCAAGCGTCGTTACACCAAGAAGGTAAATGTAAGGAAACGACATTATATTTGTTGATAATTTCTGATATTAAAGAAAATTAAAATGCATTACATGAATTATTTTGTCTTGAGATGAGTATTTAAACCTAGAAACAGAAAATGATTGTGTGGAATGATCAGATTTTTGGCAAACTTGGCAGATCATATTGAATGACATAGTGCTCGCAGTTATGGAAACAATTTTCTCTTGAATTTCTCCTCTCTTTTAGCCTGCAGAGGAATCCCGAAGACAAAACACTTTTGAGTACTTCGTTCGTATTAGTGGCAAGCACTTGAGAGTTTGTAAAAGAGCTTTCATGAGCTCACACGGACTGACCAGTGACAAGAGACTACGAACTCTATTTCATCAAATGAAGGTTTGTAAAGGTAGTGTTTTTATGGTGACATTTGCTGTTTATTATAGCTGGTGAATTAGACAAGCATTTGAACTGCAATTTAGTAACCAGAAGTGTTCTCTCCTAACAGGATGGAGCTCTAGTGCCAGAGCCAGATAGAAGAGGCAAACACCTACGACCTGCAAAATCTCCAAATTCGATGAGTCCAACTCATACCATAGAACAGTGCCAGGTGAGCAACAAAGCGAAGAAACCCCGCACTGTTAAGAAGAAGCAGAATAATAAACAAGAAAACAAGCCAATGTATACCCCTCCTCCACCTCCAATGGGTCACATCCACCCCCACTGCACTCCTCCTCCTCCACCGGCTCACACCGCTGCAATGCAGGAGCCTCCACATGCCTACATCCCCAACGGTGATATCTACTTCCCAGGCCACTATCTAGAGCCGCACCAGTCAATGGCTCCCCCACCCATGAACCAGATTCCTTCTTGCCAAAAGATGCTAGAAGCTCCTGCCTACTTCATGGCTGGCATGAAAGAGAACACCTTCCATCAGTGACTAGAGTAAGCCTTCCACTGCTGAGTTCACCATATAGTTTATACTTTTTTTTTTTTTTTTTTTTTTAAAGCTCTAAGAGATTTTGTTTTTATTGATTCGTATTTAAATTTCAGCGCCCAAGTAGACTGTTTTTATATAAGATCTTGTTTGTCTAAAATTGATTTTATTCGTAGTCAAAGAAAAATAGATGATTTTGGTGTGGAAGGTGTCATGAATATTTCTGCGGCAGCTAGATTTCTTTTTTCATTTTGGTAGAATGTTTTAATATCGGTGTTTATATTGTACTCTTATAAATTTTATTTTTGTGATTGTTAGCATTAGTAATGATAGGGTATTATTATATTTTTGTTTTTTGATTATTAGTAAATATGTAATGTTCTCGGTATTACTAATAATGATGATAATGAGAACTGGGTTGAATATTATGAGGGCATTTGTTAATATTATTATCTATTAAATGTATAAATTTCAACATGTTCGTTGGCAGACATTGGAACTCGGACATAGATTTCAGAATCTATTGCTTAAACTCGTGTAATATGAATAAATTACAGTTCCATTTGCTTGTAAAGAACAGGTACTGAACATTCCAGTATTCTTAGTAATATCAAAAAGATAAAATATTCTAATTTGTCTTATTGTTCTGATTTTGGTTGCTATTTATAAGCTAGAAGCTAGTCTAACCAGATAACTGCATTTGTCTTAGATATTGAGGGCTCAGGGAGGGTTACGTTGCAGTGTTTCTTGCCGAGAAAGTAATGTCCATTTTTAGAAGACGGCAGCTGTCATACCTGATTTTGACAGATTTTTTACTTTCGTGATGATGTTTCACTCAAATCGTTGAGTTGGGCTTTATACAAGAACTAAAGAAGTAGCAAATATCAAATATTTCAGCATTAGAGGAGCATGAGTGCTCTCTAGAAGGGAAATTTTGCTGACCAAAACCTTATGATATTCATATGTATGTATATATCACAATATTGCTTCATAGCTTAATACTAATTGATGCCAAAATAGTATTTGAATGCTCTGATCTCTTAAAAATCATTATCATCCTAAAATCTTTACTTAAGCAGCAATAGGTGTTAACTTGTTGATGCTGGGAGTGTGTATGAATGCAAGAATTGTCCACTGAGGTTTTGTTTTATAAAGTTTGTTTACAAATAGATGGATTCATAAGCATTTAGTCCCTAAGCAGTCAGTTACTAGACCTACTTGACTTCACCATTCTTAGATTTTCTAGTTTTAATCTTTATTCTTCTTATCATTATTGACAGCATTTTACTACTACTACTACTACTACTACTACTACTAATGTTAGTAGTGATAATTAAAGTACTAGAAACCCCTTTTTTTCTGGGAAAGTGAAGGGATAGGGTAAACAGGTGAGTTAAAGTAAGCCCTTTAATTGATGGAGCTGGAGCCTTCTTTATGTAAGCAAAATTAATAAATGAAAACCACAGTGGACAGTACATTTGCCCGCCGTCAGTGGGTTAAGATTCAGGTATCAGAGATGTTATTATTCCAAGATATGATAAGGACTGTCATAAATGAACTTGTTTGCAAAGTTCAGCACAATTAAATTTATCCCTGTGATAGCCATTTCAAGGTTGTAATAGGTTAAATTCAAGAGTATGTATTTTCATGCAGATGTGTTTCAAAACTTGCTAGAGAAAGCTTTGAAAGGTGTTCCTAATAATGAATCTCTCTATTATTTAATGGATATCAGTTGGCTGGATGTTTCAAGTGGCCTTCACAGTCGATTGGTGTTTTGTGCCACATTAGATTAAGTTCAGACCATTTTACACGGAGAAGTAAATGAAGGTCTATTAGTACAAATGTATTTGGATGTGTTGTGAGGTTCCCTTCTTCACACCACAAGGAGCTGGCTAGCTGTTCCCAAATATACCATAAAATACTTACATATTTATGCTGATACACAACAGTGTGAAGAAACTGGCTTTACATTAAGAAGTAATGTAAATGTGGTGGAGCCACTTAATGCCGTTAGTAAAACATGCATAAGTAATTTAATATAAACATGCTAAATATGCTTCTTTTCTCGATACAAGACCTTTTTTTTTTTCTCCTTTCCTCATTTTCAGAGAAGAACCCTTCCAGATAAACTCCATGTATTGTATCTTCCATTTATCAAGGGATATTTTCATGGTTATATATTTTGCCCCCCCCCCCCCCATTTTATAAAGTGAATTAGTTCTGTCATCACTGGATAAAGAATTCATTAGGCCTATGTGCCATAGCATCCCACACAAATCTTGGCATTAGGATGTAATCTAAGGCAAATTGTAAGAAAAGGAGAGGCATGATTGTTGTCTCTCTGCTCTCAGCGCCTTTGGATGAACTAGTCGATGAAAATTTATGCATGGTAAACAGGAAAGTTAGGCTTGTTACTGCCACAAAAACAAGGGCAGTATTCAATTGCTCCACTGTTCAGTGTTTCTGCTGTTGTACTCAGTTTCAAATATTTGTCTTTTAAGATTGGTGGCCAAAATATATGAAGAATATATTTATCCAGTCTTCCTGTTTAATTTTGAATGTTATAATTTATTTTTAAACATTATTAGACAAGCACAATTTATTGATTTCAAATAGACATTTGTGAATGTATATTTTTAATGGCATTTTTGAATTGACATTATGTAATGTAAACCAGTGTGATTTTGCATAAGCATTCGTCACCTTCATGAAGAAACTAACTGACAATGTGTAATGAAAATTGGTGGTTTGCTATCCTGTTGAGCAGTGATGAGTGATAAAACGGGAATTGTAAATTACTTTAGCTAAGAGTGTCAGCCACTAGTAGAAGTGTATATTTTGTATTTAAATGATATATGGGTAGCAAGTCTCCACTGTAGATCTCTTAATTAGTTTCTTTTAGGCTGTACATGTAATGTTCTCAATAATGGTGGTATTAACAGTATATTTTCTTATAAGCATGTAACACTCATGGAGAGCAACTAGGTACTAATTCTTTAGTTACAAAGCTTCTCTGCTAAATATTTAGATAAGTGACTTGGCCTGCACTTTTATTTAAACACTAAAGACAGTAAGAGCAACATATCAAGGCAGTACTATGCATTTTTTGTGATATTTAAAAAGGAAGCAAATTCACTAATGTGTGCAAATAAACAGATGATAATTTTCAGTATACACCAGTAAGCTTTGACAATATCTGAAGAATATGTTCAACAATCAAGCTTATTGCAAATAGTGTTGTTCTCTGTTGTTTTAACTGTGCTGGTGGGCAAAGAAAGTGGCCTGCGCTGTGGTGTAGAGAGCTTTTATGTAGTTGCTTAGTTGATCAAGTGTAACAAAGTAAATGAATATCTTATTGAAATTTGTTTTATGTGATCCTTTTAGAAATAGTTTGAAAATAATGTTTCTTACAATTCAAAATAATGAATTTTACTTCTCAAGAACTGAATTAGAAAATCAACTGCCACCCTAAAATTATCAAGCCTGGATAATTCAAATATAACTACAAATCCTACTCTTAAATGAAGAACAGAAAAAAAAAAACTAAGCAAATAGTGTCACATATATTTAGGGGTGCCAGAACCATGGGCAGCACTGTACCTTAGTGAAACTGTGAACATAATATGCTGTTTGGATCAAATAGCAAACAAATTAAAGGTGGTAATGTGTAATTTAAGGTTTTTGCAATGATTTCCATATTTCTTGTGTGGGAAATGTGTGGTGCTTCGTTAAGAATTCATCAGCACTGGAACCCTTTGTTATAATGTCACTATAATTGCTAAAGCTACTGAAGAATAAGCAGTGAAATTTTATGAGAGTGAAATGCTAATTTTTGTAGGCTTTTCTTTTTTCTTTGAATTTTATGCCTAGATTTAGAAGTCTTCCATTTGTGATGAGAAAAAGGAAAACATGACAAATTCAAAACTTTACACAGCACCTCTATGAAGAGATATGTGTGTTATATAATGTAAAAGTTAGTTATTGCTGGATCTTTCTCATGACTCTCTCGGCTTTGATTCAAGAATTTAAAATGGTTTCATTGTTTGACATCTGTCTGCATTAAATCAGTAATTCTTTATAAGGAAAAGCTTAATTATTGTAATGATTTGGTTATCAGTCATTCGTTGAATATCAACTCGATCTTGGAAGGAGATGCAGTGCAAGTCAATATAATATAATACTAGGTAATTAATATGATTATTTTATATTTGTCAGAATTTATATCTATATGATTACAGTTATATATCTATCCTTTTTTCCCTTGCCATTTCTGATTTCGAGTATGGGGATCAGAATTTCTTCTTGCTAAGGTAAAACTACCTACAGATATTTGAAAAATGAACTTTCTTTAACAGTTCAACAATGTCACATGCTGACCGAGTACAGAAGAAAATGGCCAAATGTCTCCATAAATCAGCCTGAGCGAGTGGTCAGACAAAACTGATCATTTCTTTACCACTGGGGCCCCTCAATAACACAACAGTAGGTCATATGGATGAAATAGAAGAACCATCAGGTAGAAATGGAGAGTAAACCAAAATGAGGAGAATTCAGCTGTTTTTAATCCTTGAATTAAGGAGAGAAGCACATTTTCAAGTG
>NC_061832.1:23800472-23802972 GCF_019202785.1 Penaeus chinensis
CCAATTAGATATCTCATTTGATCCCTTTGCTTCAGTCTTGTCTAACCCTATCGGTAGGTCTTTTATTTCCTTCTTCTCGATATTCTGATTTACATTTGTACGGTTGCTTGCCATTTCAAGGTATGGGTCCTAAACAAACACTGACTGAAATTTTTTATTAAGAATTTCACATATATTCTCTTCCTTAGTATAAACGATGTTGTCTTTGATGGCGCTAATTTGATCTCTACTTTTAGTCTTACTATTTATGCAGTTAAAGAAGAGCTTTGGTTTGTTTATTGATTATATCCTATCCTATATCTAATTTCGCCTTGCTCATGGTTTGGGTATACTCATTTCTTCCTACTTTATTCCTTTCATACGCTGCCTGAGATCTTTGTCTTCTGAACCTTTTCCATAGGAGTTGTTTGTTTTCTCTCAGTTTCTTGCATTTATCACTGAACCATTTCTGATCAATTCCTACTTCAGTTTTGAGTCTTGTTAAAAAATAGTATACTCCTTGCTTATAGACTTAAGAATATTGCATATCAAGGTTTTATTCGTTCAGAAGGGTTTTCAAGTTTATGCCATCATAGAAATCTTTAAAGCTTCTATAATTACCTCTTATATAATTGTACTTTCCTTTTCTTTCCTTACTTACGATTAGTTTCTTTTGCAGCAGACAGTATTTCAACTTGATTACTACATGATTACTTTTTCGTTGAGGAGGGCAGTACTCCATATCGTAAGTGTTATCTTTATGCTTTGTAAATATTAGGTCAAGCATAGACGGTCTATCTAGCCCTCTTATCCTGGTATGATCTGTTGCATTTTCTAAGTTGTAACAGTTTCTTCCAAGCCCTTTAACTGTTCTTGAATAAGATTTTGATAATTTTCTTGTGAGCACACCGATGTATGAGGTGGCATGTACACTTATTATTATATTTACTCCGTTTGTTTCTTCACCAATTGCCTTTAGGTCAACCATAGGATCTTGTTGAATCTCTTTGTAATAATCCTTTATAATAATTCCTTTCCTTGTTAAAATTACTAACCCCCTCCTTTTCTCCAAATGTTGTAGTCTCTGAGTCCTAATGTTACATCGTCTACGGAGGGATCCAGTTTGGATTCAGTGATGCATATTTCATCTGGTTTATTACTTTCAGTATTTGCATCTTAGTTCTAGTAACTTCTAACATAAATTATCTACATTTGTAAAACTATTTCTACATAATATTTCGGTATTTTTTTTTTTTTTTTTTTGGTTGCAAGGCTAATGATTGTCTCCACATTTTGGTTCTGATAGTAAACTTTTTTTGGCCTCTCACCCTCCAAATGAACAAGTTTTTTTTTCTACCGTCCTTTGTTCGTTTTCTGTTTTTTTTCCTCGTCCATTTTTTTTCTGCATTATTTCTCTGTCATCTTTGGTCTTATTTTCTCTTATCCAGATTTTCTTATATTCTCCGTGTGTGACCAGGACTTTGGCTTCCTTTATTACATCAGTTACCGTTTGCTTATTCATGAATGTCACCTTTAAAGGGCGTTCCTTTCCCTTTTCGAATAATCCCAATCTCCTGTGGGTTATGATATTCTGCACCGAGAATTCGGGATTTATGACCTTGAGAATATTGATAATCAATTGCTTCTCTTCTATCGCTCGATTCCCTCTTCTACAACTTTTTCTGCATGTTCCAATATGATTATGTCATTACGTCAGCTATATTTGCAATGTTCCTTGCGTTTTGCCTAAGGTGTGACTTCAATTAATTTATCTTTGCCGTCTTTGCAAGCTGTGTTTTTATTTCTTCATTTGTTATCATGATGTCTTTTCTAACTTTTTTTTTTCCATTTCATTTACAGTTTCCTTTACTTTAGATACATCGGTAGATGTAGTAGACAACTTTTTTACCTCATACATTATTTGAGGCTGACTGCTGGACAAATTGCTTTCAATCTGCCTAAGAGTTTTCTTGCAGATTCTTTCCCCCGCTTTGACTACTGTTGCCAATCTTGGTTTTTACTTCTTCCACCTTTTCCTTGTGCTTTGATTTCCATGTCAGACTTTTCAGTATTCTTTCTCTGAATGGTTGTGTTTCGCGCAAATTATCCACGAATTCCTTCCAATTTACGTTTTCCTCACGTGTTAACGAACATTCTGCTACCAGGTTGTCTATCTTGGCTTCAAGAGCCGCAATATTATCTGCTGCTTCCGTTAGCTTCATATTCCTGGTTTAAATGGTTACCCATAAAACAAACACAAAAATAGAGCTGTACTCACGACAGTTGTCTCTATGCGCGAAAACGCTTACCATGCAGTATTCGCGGTCACTTCTCGCCTCCCTCTCCTTCGCTCTCACCTCCCGTCTCACAGGCCTCACTATCTTTTATCAATTTTCCACTTATTCGTTCCCTATAAAACCCAATTTAATCTTTCAACACGAACCGTGCACAATTACAGAACTCATGGCTAGCAGGCTTAGACCACACATTGCCTGATCTTCGCCGTATTTAACATGTTAGA
>NC_061832.1:23805472-23810472 GCF_019202785.1 Penaeus chinensis
CTGCCAGTTCAAGTAAATGTGAACACTTAGCAGCAAAATGGACTAGGTTAAAGGTAGAGCAACAGTTTCAAGGTTAAAGGTAGAGCAACAGTTTCAAGAGGAAGTAAGACTGCAAGAAAATGAACTCAAAAGAAGGCTTTTAGAAAAAAGACAATGATTGCCACACAAGCAGAAATGAAAGACATTTGTGAGCTTGGTGATCAAAAGTTTTAAACAGAAATGAAAGTAGATGTTATAAATGAAAACTTTAAAAGTAAACATGTAAATCCACACATTGTCAGCATTGATTTGTCCTCCATAGGCTTGAATGATATATATGCAAGAAGTTTCTAATTTGGAACAAACCATTTTACAGGCTAATCTGAAGTTAAAGAGTTCATCAACCGCAGAGATGCAACGACAACCAGCTTTTTGGCAAGCTCCAGTGCAGGTACAATCAACCCGACAGACACCAGGATCCAGCAGGTGGGCAAGCTATGTTAAGTCACTCAGATAAGACCTTACTATAGACTTTGGTAAATTCAATGAAAGACGAAAGAGATTTGCTGCATCCAGAGCCTGAGGTATTCAAAGGGGCTTTATTAGTTTTACATGGATTCATATCTCAGAAATTTTCATCGAATCAAAGAGTTTCATATCCTGCAGAAGAGTTGTTCTATCTAGGAAAATACATTGATGGGAAGGCTAAGACTGCAGTTAAAGGTCATTTATGAGTCCATGCAGAAGCAGCATATCAAAGAGCTAAGAGTATCTTGATAGAAATGGTAATGAATTTATAGCAGCCATTGTTTTCAGGAAGAAATTAAGAGTGGCCAGAGATTGCTATTAATGATGGTCTAACTTTACAGGAATGATCAGACTTCCTAAAATTTGTGATGCTATAAAGACTACAACAATATACTTACATATTTTAAATGACCCACAGGAGGACAGCCTTGTCCTGCAAAAGTTACCTCCAGTTTTGATGGATAGATGAAACAATATAGTACATGAAAGGTGGTCAGAAGAAGCAGGATATCCACAATTTAGTCTCTTTTGTCAGTTTATAGAAAAGGAGGTAAAGGAAGGTTGTAATCCAATATTTTTTTACACTGCAGTAATGTTAGAGTCATAGTAAAGGCCCAACTGTATCTAAAGGAAACAGGGATGGTAAGATAGAAGCTAATAAAACTTTTTTGGTTTGTGGTTAATGCAACTGATGCCAAGGAGAATGAACTACAAGAAGAGAAGTCTCATAATGATGATAGGAAACAGAGTACCAGAAAATTACATTGTATTTACTGTAAGGAATAAAATGAATTGGATAATTGTAAAAGAAAAAATAGGAACTGGAAAACAATTAAAAAATGGACTATGTGTGAAAAAAATACTTCTGTAGTTGCTTGAAGTGAGGACATGTAATGAAATATTGTAGAAAAAGGAAAAGTTGTGCCATTTGTGACAGATGCCTTCATGATGTTATATTAGAGAAAGTAAAGGAGGAGAGACGGGATGTTAAATCTGAGGAGTCTAAGAAAGATGCAAATGAAGATAAATATTTATCAGTCAGGATTAGCATCACTAAGTCTATGATAGGTGATACACACAGCAAGATAGTGCCAGTGTGGTTACAAAAGAATATCGATAAAGCAAAGAAAGTCTTGGTATATGATTTAATGGATGATCAGTCTGGTGCTTGTTTTGTAAATAGTACTCTAGAAATATATCAAGTAACAGTACTACACATTAATTTGCAAATAAGTACTGTAATGGCTGAAAGTAATGTACTTTGCACTAAAACAAATGGACTTGTGGTTCAGGGAATCTATTACCAAAAGGAAATAACATTACCTCCTGTATATTCTAGAGAAAGTATACCAGCCAGATGAGGTCAAATTCCATGACCAGAAACTGCCCAGAACTGGCCACATTTGCAGAAAATTGCTGACAAATTAATGCCATATGACTCTGATTGAAGTTGGTGTTATAGGACTCAATTGTACCAAGGCACTAAATCTTATAGAAATTATCTCAGGAAATGATGAGCCTTTTACAATAAGGACTGACTTGGGATGGGGTATCATTGGAAAGCTTGAAGGTGATATTACGGCAGATGAATATGTATATGTACATTGTTAATAATGAGAAGGCAGTTAATTTCCACATAATTCTAAATAAAGTACAGAAAGATGTTAACTCTTAGCAAGTAGAAATTTTTTTTGAGCAAGATTTGGATGGTAGACAAACTGAAGATGATACTATGTCTTATGAAAGCAAATTATTTATGGCAAAATTGGAAAG
The DNA here is from genome assembly GCF_019202785.1 of Penaeus chinensis. Classification (NCBI taxonomy): domain Eukaryota; kingdom Metazoa; phylum Arthropoda; class Malacostraca; order Decapoda; family Penaeidae; genus Penaeus; species Penaeus chinensis. The sequence goes on from NC_061832.1 coordinate 23,807,753, forward strand.
AGAAGAATATAAGCAAGAAAAAGACCATTATGAAATGCCACTTCCTTTAAAAAATGAAAATGTTGGGTTTGAGAACAACAAAGACTTAGCCGTTTTCAGACAGAATAAATTGAAGAGAAAGCTCAAAATTGACAAGAATTATCAAGATTTCATGAAGTTTGTGCAAGATGTGATAACACAAGGTTGTGCAGAGAATGTTCCAAAGAAATAATTTGCATGGCAAGATGGACTTGTTTGGTACATTCCACATCATGGAGTTTATCATCCAAAGAAACCTGCAAAAATCACAGCAGTATTTTTGTGGTGCAGACTACAAAAAACATTTGCTAAATAGTCACCTATTACAAGGACCAGACTTGCTAATAGCCACACAGGAGTACTGTTATGATTTTGCCAAGAAGAGGTAGCAGTTATATGTGATATTTCAGCAATGTATTATGTAACTCCTGAGTTTAGGGATCTGCTGTGATTCTCATCGTGGAAAAATGGAGATTTGGAAAAAGAAGTGATTCATTATAGAATGACTGTGCATCTGTTTGGTGCAACTTTGTCTGCAGTTGTTGCTAACTTCACTTTAGAGAAAAAGATAATGATAATTTGGTTCTGAAGCAGCTAATCTCTCAAACAAGATGTTTATGTTGATGATTTAAAATCAGTTTCTACGGTTCCAGAAACCATCCAACTTATTGATAAAAGTAAAGAAGTGTGCATAAAAGGTTGATTAAAGTTTAACAAGTTTTGCATCAATCATTCCAAATGATATGGCAAGCAGTATCAAAACATTAAATCACACTAAGAATTAACTGCCTATTGAAAGAATTCTAGAAGAAGAATGGTGCATAGACTGTGATGATTTCAAATTTAAGATTGATTTAAGCAGAAACCCGGAACAAAAAGAGCTTAATTATCTACTAGTTCCATTTAAGTTAGGCCTGGTATCTCTATTTATCTTAAGCAGTAAAAGAATACTCCAAGATTAATGTAAAGATGGAGTAGACAAGTAAATAATGCAGTATCAGAAAATATAACGGTAGGAGCAGTGTAAAATGGAATTACTATTACTGCAAAGTGTAGATATACTGAGATGTTATAAGCCTGAATTATTTGGTGAGGTAAAGCAGGTTGAATTTCACCATTTCTCTCAGGTGGTTGTAACCAATATTCTTATATAAAGGTGATAAATGAGGAAGGGTGGGATTCATTGTGCACTAACTATTCCAAGATTAGAGCTTGCAGCTGCTGTTATATCAGTTTGAATTCACAATACTCTGAAAGCAGCTAAATTATGAATGTGAATGAAGTGCTTTGGACTGACAGCAATGTATTGCCTGGATATATCCACAATGAAGCTAAGAGGTTTCATGTGTTTGTAGATAATAGAGCACAACAAATCAGGGTCCAAACATCATTGTCACAGTGGAGGTATGTTGGAACAGACAACAATCCAGCTGACTATACATCACAATGTATGTCTGTCAAGTCTGTGACTGAGAATTCCATATGGTGGAAAGGTCCACAGTTTCTGTGGCAGAATGTTGATCATACACAAAATAGAGTTGAAGACTACAGTGTAGATGAAGAGGAACCAGAAGCGAAGAAGCTGTAGCAGTATGCCTAAGACTTCAGAAGAAATTCAGGGGCAATGGACAATCAAATGATTATGAAGCTAAAGGGAGAAGTAGAAAATCTGTATATATTCCAATGGATGCTGCAGAAATAAATGAAGCTGAACTTGAAATAATCAAATGGCTACAAGCCAAATTGTTTTCTGAAGAGTGAAAAGCATTAGTGAACAAGCAATGTAAACAGTGATCTTGATAATACAAGAAAAACTTAAAGAAAGAGAATTAGTTGTACAAGCTTGATTCATTTATAGATGACAATGGGATTATAAGAGTAGGTGGGTGGTTTAGAAGAGCAAATACAGATTAGCATATGAAACACCCAGTCATTTTACCAAAGAAATCTCATGACACTGACTTAATCATTTGCCACTATCATAAGATGGTATTACATCAGAGTAGGGACATAACATTGAATGATTGCAATTGGCTTTGAATTTAAGCTTAATGGACCTTCTGCTGAGTTTGGGAATGTCAGAGCCATGCTGTCAGGAATATACTCATTGCTATTAAATCATCATGGTTCTCAGTTAATGAATCTGTAAGGACTTTTATGGTTGAGACAGTGTAATGTAAATAGTCGTCCTCGTGACATATGACACATTCAAACTCTCCTGGACATCTGGATCCATGAACGTGAAACATGAGTTGTACATTAAAATTCAGAATTCTGATGCCTCTTCCAAGAAGTTATGAAAGTCTTGATATGTACTTAAGGAAATGATGGAGAAGGGTTCAATATTTGGCAAATGTTTTTGTCTAAATGGAATAGAGAGTACTTAATACATTGCAAGTAAGACAAATGGATAAAACCATGCAAAAATATGCTAGATAATGATATAGTGATTGTGAGAGATAATAATTTGCCTAGAAATGATTGGAAATTAGGAAAAATTGTAAAAGTATATTGATGAAGATGATAATTTTAGAAAAGTTAATGTTAATGTCAGACATGAGTTCAAATAATAAAGGAAAACGTACACATGCAATGTCTTATGTAGAAAGGCAAATTAATAAATGGAATATGTTAGTAGAAGCAAGCATCCCTACAAAAGAGAGGGTGAAGGTGCTGTGAGGTGCTCAGGTAATTATTGTAAT
>NC_061832.1:23815472-23827972 GCF_019202785.1 Penaeus chinensis
CCCTCTCGGTAATTAGGAGAGCTTCAGGGGTTTAACAGGGAGGGTATCAATCACTTTCATCTGAGACTGTGAATATAAACAAACAAATATATTGGCTTCTTGAACTTAAAATACAAAAAAGGAGAAAAATGCAAAGTGTTATTGCGTTTTCACAATGAGGTATTTGTATGAGAACAAAAAATACACGAATAATAATCATCATCAGTACTGAATGTGACGTCGTTACCAAAACATATAAATGTAATTGAAACCAAAAAGGTAAATTGCGTTTTAAATACCCATGATTTTTTTTTTTTTTTTTAATATTTCTTATGTGTGTTTTGATTTTGAGTTCGTTTTCTACTATTGGCATATATTTGTCCGTCTACCGACTTCCTTACTTTTTAAACATGTTTTATTTAAACATTTTAAACCGTCATTAACTTTTTAAGTACAAAACTGAGCAATGATAAGAAGGGGGTTAACTACAGCTTACTAAAGAACTGTCTCAGATAAGGAATTGGCCGAACCAACAAAAATATTGAGCATTTTGAGAACCTTTTGGAGACGCTATCATAAGCTGGGGTGGGGGGAGGGAGGGGGTTGGAGAGGGGGACAAGGGGGGGATATCCATTCATCACCCCCCCACACACCTTCCATCTCTTACAAAAAAAACACCCTCCCTTGCCTCGCACTTCGTTTTCTTCGACAAAACAAGCAAACAAACATACAAACAAAGAAAGATCTTACTTTTATCATTTAACTACTACTATATTACTTGGTTTTGTTTTGTCCCATTAATTTGGAAATAGGATCGGGCCTTGATACCTGCCTCCTATCATACAAGCTAACAAATACATTTCGTTTGTGCACACTACGATACAATAGTGTTAGGCGATATTATCCCTTTTGTAGTTTTCACTTAAGGGTCACATTCCCAAGATGGAAAAAAAAAATATTATTCAAATCGGCGTCTCCTTCCATTAACCTTCTCTTGTTGTTGTTGTTTTTTGTTGTTATTTTAGCAATTATTCTTACTTCTACGACCAATAACTATTCCTTATCGAGTTTCCATCACAAGGTTCAACATAATTATACATGCAGACTATCTACATCTACAGCTAATTCGTATTTTTTTAGTTTTTTGTTTAAATGTCTTTTTTCTTGTCTGCCATGAAGTGTTTTCTTGAGAATCATACCGACAGGCACTCGATTGGGGGGGAAGGGGGAGGGGGTGGGGAAGAAGGGAAGGAGGAGAAGAATAAGGGGGAGGAGGAGGGGGGGAGAGAGGAAAGAGGGGGAGGGGGAGAAGGCGAGGGGGAGGTGAGCAGCCTTTTTTTAGCCTTAAACCTACATAGGACCAAATATGTTTTGTATCTACATCATTACACTACATTTATACCTTTGTTACACATACAAAAAAACAAAAAAAACTAAAAAAGTCTGGCAGTTACACTAACAGCTTTTTTTTCTCTCTCTCTCATCTTGCTTTTTTTCATATTTCTAAATGTTTAAATTCAAACCGAGTTCTTAACCAAATTGATATATTTACCCTCAGAGGAAAATGGTCTTTTCCCCCTAAAGGTTTAAAAATTACACACATACACAACACTCTGGGCTTATCACATCGGTTTCACGTTTCCCTTAGGCTTAGATTTCTTATAATAATTATTATAATTAATAATAATTTAAATAAAAAAGAGAGGCAAGTGACATTCATAGAATCGAAAACTCTGCTTCTCTTTCCTAAACGTGAACTTGCTGGATACATTATCAGATGGGTGTTTCGTCGCATATATACTTTGGTATCGAACCTGAATTACCAGTTATAAAGAAAAAAAATACTACTTCCTTAATTAAGTCAGGTCTCTGCGAACTGCAATTTTTTTTTTTTACACACATACAAAAAAAGACGATAATAAAAGCCATTTGAATTTTTTACCCCCCCCCCCCCCCCGCCCTTGCTAAAATTTCGCCTCATACACACACCAAAAGATTAATAACCATAATAATACCAAAAGAATTTTGTCCTCGGAAGCATGTGGAAATAAAACGTCTTTTTTTCTGTTGTGCTTTAAGTATTGTATACTCTACATTCACTCATCTATGTCTTTTTTTTTTCTCTCTCTCTCCTAACGTATCAATAGTAATCACCGTCGATTATATATAATATATAAAAAAAAGACATGCAGAGCCACTCAAAACTGTGACAACCTTAAATACAAGAGGAACTTACCCTTTAATCAAGTGCAACACTAGCAAAAAATGATAGGCACTCAAATTATCACACATATACAATAAAGGCTGTTTATATAAAAATTGTAAACTGTAAATTTAAAATGCTCCCTTGATCAGTATTTACAATCTATCCACGTAACCTTACAACTAACTGTACAGAAGGGGAAGGTCGGGCACGCCGGTCTCAGCTGCTGTGCGCCGCCTTCCTCTGTTGCAGAAATTGCATCTGTTTTTTCAACTTCTCCTTTTCTCTCAGGAGGCGCTCTTCCGTGTGCTGGAGCTGTTTGCAATAGACGGCTGCCTTCTTGAGGATCTGTACCTTCGGCGCCTTCTCCAGGATCTTGGTTTCAGGTACGAGCAGGCGGAGGTATTCAAAGGCGTTGCGCAGGTCCACTCTTCTTTGTCTCTCGAGGGAGTTGTGTACGGAGCGGCGGCCTTCGTCAGACTCCACTCTGTTCCTCCGTCGGTGCTTGGTGGTTTTCATCACCTGCGGGAGGAGGAGGAGGGCGAGGGTCAGCACAGTTCGGGATGGAGGACAAGCTGGTCGTTTGATATGAGTCTGATACGAGTCTCATCTGATTTTAACTGAGGTTGCAGTTATAGCTTATATGAGATATCTTTTTTGGAGCATCTGGGTGACAAGAAGAAAGGGGAAGAAAAAGGAAAAGTTAGAAACATGAAACGGGAAACAGGAAGAGAAGAGGAAGAAAAGGAAGAGTCGGAGGAGAACAAGAAGAAGACATGGACAAGGCCTCACCTCTGAGTGGTAGTCCCTCATGCGCTTGGTGTAGGCGGCGGGCTTTCCCTGAGTCTTGATCTTGACGGACACGAATCTGCTGCCGGTGGTGGCGGTGGCGGCGGTGGCGGTGGCGGCCTCCTCGCCCTCGACGTACGTGGCCCCGGCGGAACGGCACTGGCGGTTCCTCATGGCCTCCTGGATGGCCATCTGCAGCTGTCGTTTCACGTCCACGGAGCGCTTGGACGGCGCCTGGCACCGGGGGGAGGGGGAGCGGGAGGCGCTGGTAGCGCTGGGGGAGGCACTCAGCGGGGAGGCCGCCTCAGCCTGGTCGTTGCAGGAGACCACGTCCACTTCGTCTTCTGCAGGAGGAGAAAGGGGGCTCATTAGTACTAAGTACAAAAAGGGAAATGGAAAAAAAACGAAAACAAGCACCCTTTAAAAAACCCACAAAAAATTTACAAAAACAAAACAAACAAACCTCTCATCCACCCTACCTTCCTTTCCCCCTTCCCCAACTATACCATATTAGCCCAAAATGTCTCTTTATTTATTTTGCTCGCTTCCCCTGCCCCTCCCTCCCTCCCTCCCTCCCTCCCTCCCCTCCCTCCCCTACCCACCCCGTAAGCAGAGTACTCCGGGTATGCTGATGATTTACACGCCCGAGGAGGTGACGGCCACAAGACGAATGTGTCTAGCGAAGAAATATTAATAGGCCGACTTGACTCCTTTCGAAGGCTTAAAAAGGGTCGGGGGTAGGGGGGGAGGGGGCTGAAACAGGAAGAGAGGCGTCGAGAAGGGGAAGGGGGGGGAAGGGGGAAAGAATATGGAAACGGAAATGGAAGCGTGGAGGAAAGAGAGAAAATGGAAATGGGAGAGGATGCGTTAAGTAAAGTAAAGAGAAAACAGAGAAGGAAAGGAAGCGTTAAGTAAAATGGGAAAAAAATAATAAACGGAAATAGGAGAGGAAGAGTTAAGAAGAAAAGAAAAAGAAAACGGGAAATGGCATGAAAAGGAAAACGCCTGCATAGAAAATGCGAAGCGCCCGTGCATTCGTGTTGCGGATGGCATTCGGAAGCCGCGTTTTTTTTCTTTTTTTATCTATTCAGTCTTGCCCTTTTTACTTATCCGTATTAACTCATTTTCTATTACTAGTATATTTCTCTTCCCTCGTTTTCATCGAAATACAATAAATAGATAAATAAAATAAATATGGCGAGACATAAACGCCAAAATTGAGTAGAGAGAGAGAGAGAGAGAGAGAGAGAGAGAGAGAGAGAGAGAGAGAGAGAGAGAGAGAGAGAGAGAGAGAGAGAGAGAGGGAGAGAGAGAAAAGGGGGGGGGGGGGGGGAACCGAACCCTGTCTACTTACGGACGATCTTCTCCCCCGCGAGTTAAAGGAAAAGGAGGCAAAGTCTTGTGCGATTTGGCTCCCGCGTTCCTGTCATGCCAAGAACGCTTCTCCCCCCCCTCCCCCTCCTCCTCCTCCTCCTCTCCACTTCCTACCCAAACCCCCCCTCGTCTGGCACTTCACCCCCCCCCTACCCCCACCCCGCTTGACATTCCCCGCCGCTGCTGAGCTACTCCCACGAGGGGGGGGGGAGGGGGGGAGGGGGAGGAGAGGAGACGAAAGGACACTACCCCTCCTCCCCCCACAGCGTACTCCCCTTCCCCCTTCCCCTCTTACAAAAATCATGGAACCTCTTAGATCACGAACGCGGTTAAATACACGCACGCGACGAACAGAGGGGAAAGGGAGGGGCGGAAGGGGAAAGGGAGGGGAGGAAGGGGAAAGGGAGGGGAGGAAGGGGAGGAAGGGGAAAAGGGAGGGGAGGAAGAAGAGGAAGGGAAAAGCGCAGGAAGCTTCTATGGCTAAGCTTTTGGGAAAGGGAGGGGAAAGGGGATGGGGAAGTGAAGAACCCAAAATAATTATCTTCAATAATAATCAAATAAGATCGTGCATAAAGGGGTGGGGAGAGGGGAGGGGAGGGGAGGGAAGAGAGGGGGAAGGGATAGATAGGGATGATGACGAGGGCAGGGTGGGGGGAGGGGGGGAGGGGGGAGGAACCGTGGGAGAGGCCCCGGGGAGAGAAAGGGGAGAGGGAGAGGCAGTCGTCGAGGGGGGGGGGGGGGGGAGGGTGTACAGCTGGCACCGAAAACTATGATGGCAGCTCCCGAACTTGGCAGTGGGCACCAGACGTCACGGGTGCCAAACTGGCCGAGACTTCCCTCTGGTCTTAGTCGGCATTAAGGGAAGGGCGTGATGGGGGGGGGGGGGCGAAGACGGGGAGAGGGGGAGAGGGAGAGGAGGGAGGGAGGGGGGAGGGCAAGAGGACGATGGCGCGGGGAGGGGAGGGAATAAAGGGGAGAAGAGTGACTCGTCTAGAGCGGAGGGAAGGGGGGAGGGAGGGCAAAGGGAGGGAGAGAGAGAGAGAGAGGGGAGATGAGAGGACGAGACTTGTCTAAAGGGGGGAGAAAGGGGGGGGGAGGGAAGAAGGGGAGTTAAATTTCTTCTAGGGGGAAAAAGTAACTCTAAGCGATTTTTAGTGTCACATGAAAGGGTTTCTTCGGGAGAGGGGAAGTTAAGGTGTTTTCCCCTCGGAGACGGAGAGCGCGCGCCCGAGACCGCAGCCTCCTCATCACGTAAAACTGAGGTGTGGAAAATACAAAACAACGTAATTGGCTCCGCGAAATATGCCAGGCCAAGAATGAGTCTTTATGGCGTGAAATCAAATACTCTCTCGTTAGTTACTTCGCCATCGTGAAAAAAGGGAATTGAAAATCTTTCGAAGATGATAAAAAAGCATAAAAAAAAAAGTTACATTGTCATAAAAAAAAACTTTGAGTGAATAAGTAGACCTAAGATTTAGGCCTATCAGTCTATGCTTGTTACCGAGGAAGAGATGGGGGGGGGGGAGGGGGAGGAGAAGGAGGAGAACGTGCAGAGATGAAGAGAGAGAGAGAGAGAGAGAGAGAGAGAGAGAGAGAGAGAGAGAGAGAGAGAGAGAGAGAGAGAGAGAGAGAGGGAGAAAGAGAGGCCGAAAAACGGAAAAAGGAAACATGGCGGAGGAAAAGAAAGGGAGAGGAGAGAGCGAAAAGAGAAAGAAGAAGAGGAGGCGAAGGAAGAGAGGAGTAGACGGAGGTCAGTGCCACCAAACACACAGGGCAATGTGCTTAAAGAGGCAGAAGGAAGCCAAGAATATCCAGTGGGAAGGAAAAGTGGCTGACGGATGGGAAGCTTTTATTTTTGCGGGAAATTGAGAGGGAAGAAAGGGGGAAAAAAAGGATGAAAAATAAAAGAAGGAGAAGAAGAAGCTACAATAAGAGAAAGAGTATCAGCAAGAGAATAAGAAAAACAAAAATGAGTAACAAGAAAAAATCGAGAAAAACAAATGCATTAACAACGAACAAAAAAGAGAGAAAAAAAACACGAAAGCCAAAGAACAAATAAAAAAACAAAAACAAGAATAAGAAAGAGCAAGAGTAGCGAAAAGAACTAAAAAACAAACAGAAGATAAAACCGAAAAACGAGAAAAAAAAAAAAAAACGAGACAAAAAGGAGTGGGGAAAAAAAAGAAAAAAAAAAGAAGAGGGGGGGGGGGGGAGGAAAAACTCGGAATCTGCATCGCCGCCGCCAAGCATTCCTTCGCCCCGACCTGAGCGTCCGCCTGCGTTCCACCAGCGCCTTTTTGAAGTCTCCCCGTAAGACCAATTGTATTTAATTATACTTTCCTTTTTGGCAGCTGGGTCGGGAGGGGAGGGGGGGGGGGGAAGCTACGAAAGGAGGGAAGGGGAAGGAAAAGAGGAAAGGAGGAGGGAGGACGAAAGACGAAACGAGAGAACAAAAAGGAGAAAAAGAAAACAAAAGGAAAGAAAAGAAAGAAAAGAAAAAAAATCATAACCGTTTTGACTCTTCCATGATTTTTTTGTTTTTCTCGTGCTGATCACCTCTGTTTGTTTTCCCTTTCCCGCTATGGGTCACTATGGTTTATTTTCACGGAGGAAACAAGGTTAGGCAGTAAATAATTGAGGCCAGTGTACACTACCCTTGCTATCTCATAGGCAGGTGATGTCAACATTGGCACAAGACTAGCATTGCAAATAAAGAAGAGTAAAATGAGAGAGAGAGAGAGAGAGAGAGAGAGAGAGAGAGAGAGAGAGAGAGAGAGAGGAGAGAGAGTTAATAGATAGGCAAAGAGTTAAAAGATTGACTTATAGATTGATAGATAGATAGATAGAGAGAGTTAATAGATAAAGAGAGAGCGCGAGAAAGGGGGCGGAGGAGACAAGAAACGCCTTCATACTTGAACCCAGATAAGCAGACAACAGTTATGCAACGCGAGCCACCTCCCCTCCTCTCCTTTCTTCTTAATCTAATCTATCAACGGCAGCTTGCTTGTTCGGCGAGATAAAAGAGGAAGGAAAGGGAGACAAGGAGACATGAGATCTAAGAAATATTAAAAAAAAAAAAAAAAAAGACATGGCGGTGACAGAAGAGAGAGAGAGAGAGAGAGAGAGAGAGAGAGAGAGAGAGAGAGAGAGAGAGAGAGAGAGAGAGAGAGAAGAGAGAGAGAGAGAATAAACTATCTACAGCTTTATTTATCCCTTCGTATATGAAAAGCTTAAAGAATAAAGTCTTTCTAAGCCACCTTAAAATAAGGTTTCCTACTCACTTCCGCCTTCCGAATAAAGCCGTCTTTGCAAGAGTTATAGAGACGAAGGAATATCTGAGTTTGGAGAGAGGCTGGCGAAAGTGAGGAATAGAGGGAAAAAAGGAGAAGGGGGGGGGGAGGGAAGGAAGGAGGGAGGGAGGGAGAGAGACAGACAGATGATGATGATGACAAAATAATAATAATAACAATAATAATAAAAGTAATAATAATAAAAGTAATAATAATAACAGTAATAATAAAAATAATAATAAAAGTAATAATAATAACAACAAAAACAACAATAATAATCAATAAGAAAAAAAAAAAAACAGTCACTAGGGAGGGTCTAACGCCGCGCGGGTCTGGTAACACTGCCTCCCCGCTGTTAGTTCGCGGCGCCGCCAACAGATGGCGGGAGCGGCCGGTCTTGCGGTCATGCTTTAATATTATATCATTTCTCTGCCTCACTCATGCTGATCGGCAGTCTACCCCCTAAAAGCTTGTTTATATGTATTTTTTTCCTCTCCAGAAGGAAGGGAAATGGAGAGTGCTTTGCGTTTGGGTGTAATGGAGATTAATCTTACATGTTCTGTGTTTCTCAGCCCATTGGAAGCGGAATGATTACATTTGTGGATTTATAAAAAGGCCCTTTTGTCCTTAGTCTCGAGATGAAAGAAACAAGCGATGATAATGTTATTTACTAAGAGGGCAAGAGGAGGACCGGGAGAGCAAGGGAGTGAACTCACCAGTGTCTGAGGGCGTGAGGATCCCGGGCATCGTGTGGTTTTCAGGGGCGGGGACTCTGCCGCAGTAGTTGTGCTCGTTGTGCTCGATGCTGCTGCTGGAGGAGGCGGAGGGGGAGGGGCTGCTGGAGCTGCTGCGGAAGGGGCTGTTGGCGTTGTAGCGGGAGGCGCTGTTGGTGCTCCTGGGGCTGCCGGAGGGACTCGAGGTCTCGCTCATGGACTCGTCGATGTCGCAGTCACTGTCGGTGCCGGAGGGTGTGTCGGGCAGGTTGTCCTCGGAGTCCTCCTCGTCGTCCTCGGAGATCTCGTCCGGGCGGAGGGCGTCCCTGAGGGCGGCGTCGGCCGAGCACTCGGACACCTGGCGGTCCTTCCTCGGGGCCGCCTCCAGCAGCGAGGAGCAGCAGGCGCCGCCGCCCCACATGATGTCTCGCTTGACGGACTCCTCGGGCACGGGCGCCAAGGTCGGCGTCCACCACGAGGGGCAGCCGGCCGCCGACCAGTCCATGCTAGTCTCGGCTCCCAGGGGCGCGGTCTCCATGCCCTCCAAGTCGGACAGGATGTCGCTAATATCTGAAGGAGGCGTGGCCGAGGGGGACTCCAGGATCTCGGGAATGGAGGCCACGAGGTCGTCCAGGTCGTGCTCTGTGGGGGGTGAGTGCGGGGGCGTGGGCAGGGTGGCCAGGTCCTGGTGGAAGGCGGCGCTGGCGGAGGCCGTGGAGGTGAAGCCCATGACGGGGGAGAAGCCGCTCATGCTGTGGTGCTCCAACATAGCCTCGGGGTTGGTGAGGGCGAGGGCGCGGTCGTGCTCGATGTCGAACTTGCTCCAGATGTCCTCTGGCAGGGCGTGGTGGGGCATGGGCGTCGGGGAGAGCCAAGACTCCGACAGGAGGTCTGGGGAGGTCGCCATCATTGCCATGGCGGCAGTATCTGTCAGGGGAGGAGAGCAGACAACAATAAATACGGGGACCAGGATCAGCATTCGAGACAGCAAACATCCTAGGACACGTTCCCTCAACAAAAAAAAAAGGGTATATATACACACAGGGGCCTATATATCTAAGTAAATAAAACAAGCCCACACTTTACTCAATCAGGAGCAATAACACGTGAGAGAAGAAATGGAAAACAGAGAGAATTCAAATCCTACCCCCTGAATCCATGACCCCCCCCCCCCTCAGAGACCCTACATCCTTCGCAGTGGAGTCTGATAGTGAGTGACGTATCCACTCATTCATTCATTCACTCTCCCGCCACTAAGGTCACCCCCCTCCACCCCACCCCTGGACGCCTCCACTCCCACCCCCTTCCCAATCCACCCCCCTAACTGATCTAGTACCCGCGTTTGCACTCACTCACAAACACACACACACACACACAACCTAAAGATAACAAACAAACACAATATTCACCATTCCGTACCATACGCATATATACAAAGGATGAGACAAAAAGTAAAAAATCAGGAAAAGAAAGAAAGAAAAAAAAAACTCCCTAAAAAAACATAGCAAAGACATAACCTCATCTTTGAAAACACGAGTATTACTCATTATTCACACAAAAAGACCCATAAAAGGGAAAGGAAAAAAAATAAAGGCATATCTCAAGCCTCTCATACGTGTTCCATCCCCGGCCTACCAGCTCAAACAAGAAAACACGTAAAAGAGAGACCTACTACTCAAAGAGTGAACAGCAACGTCACGAACTATTCAGCGAGGAACGAGAGCTTTTACCCATATAACGACAGACTGTAATCTCCAGGGATAATGAATGCTATCGCGGGCGCTTTATATTCCTCGTTACTTTCAGTCTGAGTGTTCGAGTGAGGCGGGTTTTATGAACAGAAGCAAGAAAATGCGAGAGTAAGACCATCTGCCAAAAACGCCAGTGTTAGCCAGTTCTTGCTGTCAAATTCTACCACGTGAGTCAAGGGTGAGAGAGAGGAAGGAAGGAAGGAAGGAAGGAAGGAAGGAAGGAGAGAGAGAAGGAGAGAAAGAAAGAGAGAGAGAGAGAGAGATAGGTATTGTTCACATAGTTAAACAGATCCAGGACACACCTAAAAAGAAAAGAAAAAAAAAAAAGAAAAGAAAATGCGGGCACATCCTAATAGCCTACGGTCAGTACATCAAATCTTCACAAAAGGGGAAATAATTTAATGCAGGGTTTTGTGTCATTCTTGTTGAAGTCCCACAAACTGACCCTTGAAACGACCAATATTTCTCTCTTCTTTTCTTTTCCTACCTGTCTCTACGCACGCAAGCAACAGCAAAACCAAGGAAAGAATAGCATACTTTCTCAAAACAGGGACAACTAAACCTAACATTTTAAAACCAAATACCGTTATTCCTTGAAAACAAAACGAAAAAAATATCACAAACGGAAACGATAAGATTTACTTAGAAAATTGGATTCTTATAAGTTTACTTGGTCATTAGGATGCACTGTTTCCTCTTACAACTTGACTGACAACATAAACAAAGTGACAAAAAGTGATTTTGAGAATCAACGGCGAATTTGTGCACAAATTTTCGGGTCTTGATTCCCCGTTATTCCAGAGTGTCAAAATCTTTCCGAATTAATTTCCTTTCTATTTTATCTAATATAGAAAAAAAATGTAAACAAAAGAAAGTATATATAAACATAATATAAAATAAAGGGGAATTAATGCATACTACAGCAAAGCATTCGCTAGTACAGAGACACGTGACTACACACGGTTTGTTTCGTTGAAGAATTAATCCCAGAAAGTTATTCACTTCCATGATTCAGTGACAAAAACAGCACAAGATTTTCCTTCATAATGCGATTTTAAACTGTACTATAAATAATATCTTTGTCACTTACACTTCGTGGATACAAAACACACACACACAGACACACGAGCACGCACACACACAACCACACACGCACACGTACACACGTACACACGCACACTGACTCCTCTAAAGTAACATCACAATAACATAAGTAAACACACTTATCTACACACTAAACTCACGGCTTTCGACGAATTCCTTATTTCATACAATAGAATAAATATCCTCACTATAGCGCCTTTGCCCGGCACCAACGATCACTTTTTCGCCTCGTATCTCGTATTTCTCAGGCGTAAGTTTCCAAAATAACGCAAAAAATAAAAAAAAAGAAGTATAACAAAATCATGTATAATACAACACACCGATTGGTAGACATACACACCTTCACTAAAATAAAAGACTTGGTTCAGTAACGGATCGAACTGGAAATGTCACTTCGGTGCTTCATATAAGTAATCCAGAGACCTAGCAACTAGGTAGGTGTGCACTAGCGCACGACATGCGTCTTTCCACGTCAGAGTCCACACATTAACTAACGACAGCAGACACTACAGAAATAAGCCCTCCCCGAGTCGAGACGCGAAGCTCCGCCCACTCCCCGCAACGTCACGAATTTAGCTCCTCCCACGTGATGTCACTATGTTGGCTCCTCCCACTATCTGACGTCACGATCGGAGGGAACCAGTTTTATGGGGATTGTTGCCAACGGTGCTTATTTCATATTAAAATGTTCATCAATAAGGGCTGAAAGAGAGAATTTCACTCTTAATCTCATAAAACTAACTTAAGTCTAATCATTAGAATATATATCATCGAACAATAAAAGACTTAAAGGAGATTTCTCTCTGGAATTTCCTCGGGACTAGATTGTCTCGCGTAGGACTGGTTGTGGTCGAGGTGTTCCGAGTCCGAGGCTACTCCCTACTACCGACTCTGTCTCACTCATGAGTCAGCATTACTAGGAAGACGAACCTCCTGGGAGCAATGTTTACTTGGCGATTCTGGAAAAAAACGTTACCTACATCATACATTAGCGGGGTCATTGGATTCCCCAGCCTGTCGATACACGCATTCGTAGTTCCACAACTTATTACCCAGAATCACATCCGAGAATCGGAATTTGCAAAGGGAAATTAGAAAACCTTTTTTGCTCACTTAAAGAAATATAATATATATATATATATATATATATATATATATATATATGTGTATATATATAATATTAGTATATACTTTTTAAAATCAATTACAAGGAAGTAAACATTGCAATTTAAATTCTAATATATATACATATATGTATGTATATATATACTTTCATATATAGGTATGCACACACACA
>NC_061832.1:23840327-23882827 GCF_019202785.1 Penaeus chinensis
ATTTGATTTTGTTTGATGTCTGACTCTTTGAGTGTAAGAAGAGAGATTGGGGGGGGGGGGGGAGGAAGGAGAGAATTTAGCAGAGAAGTAACATCATCGCCGAATAGAAGAGAGAAAAGGGACACGAAATGCAAGAAACGGAGAGCCCGAAAGGAGAGAGAGCGCGAGCGCCGAAGTGGGCCGCACCTCCTCTCGCGCGCCTCTCGAATTGTGCAATGTCCACCGCGCGCGAGAGAGGGAGAGGGAGACGACGTGAAATACTTCTTGTGGCAGCGTGGACGGGCCTCGGTGTCTCACGCATGTGGAGGGGATGAATGGCAGGCAGTTGCACTCATTTGTGGTTTTTTTTTTTTTTTTTTTTTTTTTTTTTCTCTTGTTCATTTGGGAGTGATCTTGGCTTATCGCTCGTTGCATCGGCGGTCCGGAGCTGCTGGTCGGCGGCCGCCGTGCTCTCGGCCGAACGGGGGTCTCCAAGGGATAAAAAGGACCGTCGGAATTTAAATGTCTGGCCGGCATTTTTCTCCTCGTAGGACTCGCCTCGCCCGAAGCCAAAACCTGTTTATCCTTCTCCTGGAGACGGCGACGGAGCCGCGGCTCGCTCGACTCCCGCGGCCTCCGCGCGGCCAAGTAGTTCCCTCGCCAACCCGGCATCGGAGGCTTTTCTGCGATTTTCTGTGATAATACGCGTTGATCCGGCGCGGCGTCGGTGGCGAAGGGCGGGGTGAGGCCCCTGCGGCGTGCCCCGAGTGGCAGATCGCCGCGGCCTTCTTTACACGAAGAGAAAACATGCAAAATATGGTCGTGCACGGGTGCGACGAAGGCCGGGGGCCGGGCGGGGCGGGCGGGCGGGTGGCTGGGGGGCCGGGGTGGCCCTCCACCTTAACTCTCGATCGTCACACTGCGATTCCTTCACATGCGAGATTCCCTCCCGTTTCGAGGGGCGCGTCGCGGTCGGCGCTGGCGAGGGCGGCGGGAGAGACGTGGCCCTCCGCGCCCAGCGAGGTCGAGTGTGAAAACAGGCCTACGTTGACCGGGCCCCCGGATATGCGAGTACATATGTGTGGATTCTCACACAAACACACGCCGGTGGTGGGCGGCACGGGGTCTGAGGGCGGGGGAGGGGGCCAGGGGTGGTACTCAAGGCCGGTGCCGGAGTTGGTATATCAGGGTTGCCAACCTACCACCGCGAGCCTGCCGTCTGGCTCACTCGTCTCCTCCTCCTCCTCCTCTCCTCCTCCTCCTCCTCCTCCCACGCTGTCTCCCTCCCTCGCTCTCTCTCTCTCCTCTCTTGCGTATTGTGGCGGCGTTACCAGGCCTCCTGGCCAGGTTTAGTGGCCTGGCCCGTCTGCGTAGAATGGAGAGGGTGTGGGAGGTAGGGAGGATGAGGAGGGGGAAGGGAACGGAGGGAAGGGGGGAAAGGACAAGCAAGAGGGGGGGGGAAGGGGAAGGAGGGGTTAAAGTTGCGTCATACGGACGACCATGCGGAGGTCCCCCTTTTTCGAATTCCGTCTACCGCGTGGCCTATGCCTATGCGACGTCGCTGTGACGCCTTGGGAACAAGGACTCTTGTGATGTACCTTTTGTTTTAATTCTATTTACTATCTCTGGGTAGGATTTTTCTTTTTTCTTATATTACGATTGAATTTAATTGGTTGTGTGCGTGTGGGAACTTAAGGGTCGGGGGGAGGGGGAGGGGAGGGGAGGTAGAGGGTGGTCTGAAAAAGCACTTTGCGTGGACTTAATGACGCGGAAGCAATAGCTGACTGGGGAATATTCTTGCCGTGTTTGGAGAGGGAAGGACAGGGCAGGGGAGGGTGGTAGGGGTGGGTAAGGGAAAGAGATAGGGGGGAGGGAAGGGGGTCAGGAGGAGGGAGTTGATAGGGGGAAGAGAGGGAAGGGAAGGGGGAGGAGTAGTGAAAGAGAGGGAGGGGAAGGGGGAGGAGGAGTGAAAGAGAGGGAGGGGAGGAGGATGAGGGGGAAACGAAAAGGAAAGAGAGGGAAGGGAAGGGATGTTGACGAGGAAAAAGAGAGGGAAAAGGGGTTGGGGGAGCGGAAGGGGGGGTCCTGGCGTGTCGTACTTAAAGTTGCACATGTGGAGCGAAGGCATCGCGGGCGCACCTGCAACTGGCGGGAATGTCTTCAGCGCGGATGCGTTGCAGGTGCTTGTGGGCGGAGTGGTGGGGGGAGGGGAAGGGGGAGTGTCAGCTGATTGCAACTCTCCTTTCGACCCCCCCCCCCCCACTCGTGTCTCTCTTCCTCTTTCCCCCTGAGCCACTCTCCAACTTCCCTCCCCCACTCCCCAACGCCCCTACCTCCCCAACGCCCCTACCTCCCCTACCCCTTCACTCTCCCCCACCCCCGTACCGTTGAGGATCGCGCGTGCAACTGGACGGCGAGGCTTTTGCCACAAGCACTCTCTTGATACGGTCACGTGCGCGTGCAACACACACGCACAGACAAGCATTCATACGCGCGCACTCTTGCACACAAACATCAACGCAAACGCGCACACACACACATAGATGCGCGCGCGCGCGCGCGCGTGTCACGCCCAGACATCTCGAAAGACAGCCAGACGGCCAGGCAGACGGCCGGCCCGCGAGGTCGTTCGGCAATTCATCGTCGACAGACACTGAGGAAGCGTGGAAGGCTGGCACGGAGGGCGTCGCGTTGGTACGAAGTGTCCGCCGAGACACGTCTTTCTTCGTTGTTTTCTTGTCATCTTGTTTTTTCTAAGATTTATTTTCTTCTTTTCTTGGTTACATTTTTGTTGTTGTTCGTATTTTCTCTGTGTCTTTCTCTTTCGCCACTTTCCTTTTTTATTCCTTTTGTTGATTTTGTTGAGTCTTCGACCATGGGCGGTCGACTTATAGGCCGTTCTCATAAAGCCTCTTTCTCTCCTGTTATTACCATTTTTTGTCTTATTATCTCCCCTTCGCATCCTTCTCTCCTTTCACCCCCTCCCCCTCCTACCCATGTTACCCCTTTCCCCAGCCGCTCCTGTCCATCGAAACGGCCACGTGTGTTGACTGTCTCAATTTTCTCTCCTTCGTCCCATCTCTGCCGTTCTTTCTCCTCTTTCTCCTCTTTTTCCATTTCTTTCTTGGTGGTGGTGTTCCTCCTTTCCCTTTCCTTTCTCCTTCCTCTCGCTCTTCCATTCTCCCATCCCTTCCTCTCCTCTTCTTCCCCCGCCTCTACCCCTCTCCCCCTCCCCCTCCCCCTTACGCTTTCGTGGTGATAACAGTTCATGTTTATCCCTAAGCCCCGTAAAGTTGAGGCGGTGAGCTCTGTATGTATATATGTTAGAAGAGAGGGGGGAAGGATGGGGAAGAGAGGGGGGGGGATATTTTGAGAGGAGAGAGAGAGAAAAAGAGAGAGAGAGAGAGAGGTAGAGGTAGGTGGGGGGAGAGAGAGGGAGAGGGAGAGAGAGATTTAGGGAGATTGTGAAGGAGGAAGAAGGGAACTTAGGGAGTGGAAGAAAGGAGAAGAAAGAGATAGGTAGTAGGCGTGAGGAAAGAAGAAGGAAAGAGGGTAAGAAAAAGAGTGAGAGGAGGCAGAGGTCGTCTGCGATCCTTACGCACTCCTGTACATGTAAGCACTCGGGATGAATGGCGTCTGTTGGGAATTTATGTATTTCGTCTCCCCCCCCCCCCCCATTACGGGTTCCCCCTCCCCCCCCCCCCCCCACCCCCCTCCTCCCCCCCCCTCCCTCTTATAAATTCCCATCCTTTCCTCTTTCTCTCCCTGTCTCTCTCTCTCTCTCCTCTCCTCTTCTCTCTCTTCTCTCTCTCCCCCCTCTCTCTCTCTCTCTTCTCTCTCACTCACACACTCACTCATCACTCACTCACTCACTCACTCACTTTACTCACCTCACTTCACTCGACTCACTCACTCACTCACTCACTCACTTCACTCATCACTCTCTCACTCTCTCTCTCACTCACACACTCTCTCCTCCCTCCCCTCCCCCCCTCATCCTCCCTTTCCCTCCCTCCTTCCTCCTCCATCCCCTCCCTATCCTCCTTTCCCCCCTCCATCCTCTCCTTCCTCCTCCCTCCCTCCATTCCCTCCCTTTCCTCCTCCCTCCCTTCCCTCCCTCGTTAACCCATGGCTGTCCATCGCATTACCATCCCCGCCACCGCCACCGCCGCTCTGCTTCTCCTCGGCAGTAAACAAGCGCGGGCACCGAGTGACGTCACAATGGGAGACGGGGATAATGAGAGCACATACTAAACAGACGCATGACGAGGACTGGGTTGAAAGGGGGGGGGGGGGAGGAGGGAGGAGAGAGAGAGAGAGAGAGAGAGAGAGAGAGAGAGAGAGAGAGAGAGAGAGAGAGAGAGAGAGAGAGAGAGAGAGAGAGAGAGAGAGAGAGAGAGAGAGAGAGAGAGAGAGAGAGAGAGAGGAGGAGATAGAGAGCAGTAGGCGTTAAATACCACCAGCACCGGATGACCGTTAAGATTAAGTCTGGCGTCTTCGTCACCGGTGTGTATGTGTATATGTGCGTATGTGTGTGTACGTGCCTGTCTGTTTACGTAGGATGGATGCAACCCGCTCGGGCCGACGGGATAGAGAACGAGGGGACTATTATTAGTGCTGGCGTTGGTATATTTGAAAGGGTAATTAATAACGCCTTGTTAATCGAAGGAAACTGGCACAGCGACGCGATTTTGATTGCAATTAGCATAGAGTTGGGTGTGGCGATGGAAGGGAGGGGGGAGAGAGAGAGAGAGAGAGAGAGAGAGAGAGAGAGAGAGAGAGAGAGAGAGAGAGAGAGAGAGAGAGAGAGAGAGAGAGAGGGGGGGGGGGGGGAGAGGGAGATTGATTCCCGGGGTTGACTGAGTCATGAATGCCCGCCTTTCGGGGCTGCGATGACATTCAGTCTTGCGGTTTAAATCATCCCGCACGCATGTGTCTGTATACATGTATGTGGTGAGTGTGGGTGTATACGCACACGCACACGCATGCACACACACACACACACACACACACACACACACACACACACACACACACACACCACACACACACACACACACACACACACATATATACACACCCACACGCACGCATGTACGCAGACATGTACGTTTATGTATGCAAGTATGTTTACATGCATTGTATGTATGTAAGTTTGTGTAAGTAGCTATGTGTTTTTACGAGTGTGTATAAGTGTGCGTTCGAGCCGAGTGAGAGGGAATGGGGAGAGAAAGTGAATGAGGGCGGCGGAGGCGGGGCAGATGCACCTCAGTTCGCATGGTGTTAATGTGTTTGCCTACAGGTGTGAGTGAGCGCGGGTCGCCAGAACGTGCTGAGGGGGGAAATGGGGGGGGGGGGAGGGGGGGGGAGGAAGGAAGGGGGTTTAACACAGGTGTGGACGCTCGGAGACTGGAGTGTGTGACTGGGGGGGAGGGGGGAGGGGGGGAGGGTGAATAGATGAGAGTGATATTCATGGAACACTTGTAACTCTTCCCCTCTTCCTCTCTCCTGCTGCCCCTCTCGCTCTCACTCTTCCACCATTTCCAGTCGTCTAGCTTTCCCTCTCCTGTCCCTCTCCCTCTCTCTCTCTCTCTCTCTCTTTCTCTATCTCTCTCTCTCTCTCTCTCTCTCTCTCTCTCCTCTCTCTCTCTCTCTCTCTCTCTCTCTCTCTCTCTCTCTCTCTCTCTTCTGTCTCTCTCTCTCTCTCTCTCTCTCTCTCTCTCTCTCTCTCTCTCTCTCTCTCTCTCTCTCTCTCTCTCTCTCTCTCTGTCTCCCTCTCTCTCCCTCTCTCTCTCCCTCCATCTCTCTCCCTCTCCCCACCCTTTTCTTCCTTTCAGTCGTATCTTGTCTCGCTTCTCTCCATATTTCTGTCCCCTAGGAACGTTTTCAGAGCTTTTTTTGACGGGGAAAGCGAGAGAGGCAAGAGGAAGATTGGGGCAAAAAAAAAAAAAAAAAAAAAAAAAAAAAAAACCCGACAGCTGATTCTCGTGACTCAGTAAGTTGCTTCCTTTCACACCTTTTGGGAAACAGGTGGTTAGTACACGTGCCTCGCCCCCACATCCCCTTTCACCCCTTCTATCCCTTACTCCCCCTTCCCTTCACCCCCCCTCCCACCCCCCATCCTGCATCCCCTCATCAGTATGTCACACCTTGTGACTGTCACACTCCTCAGCCAAGGCTCCCGTCATGTCATTCAGGCACGCCCTCATGAGGTCATGACCGGTCACGTGCTCAATCGTGCTCATCATGAAGTGTGACCTCGCTTCTGCACCCCCCCCCCCCCTCCCTCGCTCTCTCTCTCTCTCAACTTGACCTCGTTTTACGCTCACCGTGATTTCTTTTTTAACACCTAGGTTACGAGAGGTTAACATAGGTCATATTTTGTAAATATTTTAAAATTGGTTACATCAATCAATCACTCTCTCTCTCTCTCTCTCTCTCTCTCTCTCTCCTATCATTATTTATTTTCTCATTGCCTTTCTGTTTCTCCTTTCGTTCATTTGATCATCGCCGTTGTTAATTTCCTTCAGTTATCGGCCTTTCCTTCGGTTATCATCTACTTCGTATTTCACGAGAATGACTCAGATAGGTCTGGCCATTTATATGTGAATAATTAAGTGGAAATGTGTGAATAAACGGTAAGATAAATAGATACAAGGGAATAAGTGAATAGATGGCAAGATGGATAAACACAAGGTAATAGATAGAATAGAAGGAAGATGAATACAGGAGGTCTGGCTGAGTAGAGGGGGAAGGAAGAGGACGAAGAGAAATACAGCGGCATAACAGGAAAACTAATAAGTGAAAGAAAAGCGACATAAAATTATTCGTAGACCCCCTCCAGTTAAAACGAAACAAAAACAAAACAAAACAAAAATCAAAACCAAAAAAAAAAAAAAAAATGGCAGGTGCCAAAAACCTCGCGAACTCGTAGCGTCTCGTCTGGCAGAACTGCCGTGAACGCATGGACCTAAAAATAGACACCCAGCTGGCCTGCCGTTAGAGCGGGGCTGTCACACTTTCAAATCCACGCCCCGCGCCACATGGGCCTGCCTTGCCTTGCCCCGCCTGGCCTTCGACCCTGGGGGGACGGAGAGGATGAGGGTGGTGGAGGGGGTGGAGGGTGTTGGGGGAGAAGGGTGGGGGTGTTGGGGTGTGGGAGAGGAGTGGGGGGTGTTGGGGTGTGGGGAGAGGAGTGGGGGTGTTGGGGTGTGGGGAGAGGAGTGGGGGTGTTGGGGTGTGGGGAGAGGAGTGGGGGTGTTGGGGTGTGGGGAGAGGAATGGGGGTGTTGGGGTGTGGGGAGAGGAGTGGGGGTGTTGGGGTGTGGGGAGAGGGTGGAGTGTTGGGGTGAGAGAGAGCGAGCGAGAGAGAGAGAGAGTTTTTTTTTTTTAAGTTTAGTTTTGATTCCATTTGTATAGATATTCTTGGTGTGACAGTGTCTGTTTCATTTTGCTTCTAAGCTATCCCCTGTGTGCAAGGAATGGCCGGGGTTACCGTCCACTGGCGGCGAGGGATTTGAACGCAGGTCAGCAAGATTGCTAGACGAGAATGAGAAAACGGAGAGAGAGAGAGAGAGAGAGAGAGAGAGAGAGAGAGAGAGAGAGAGAGAGAGAGAGAGAGAGAGAGAGAAGGGAGAAAGAACGAGATAGACGGAATGAGAGGGAGAGAGAGAGAAAGAACGAGAAAGACGGAATGAGAGGGAGAGAGAGAGAGGGGGGGGGGGGGGCAGGCGGTAAGAGCCAAGCTTGCGTTCCGTTGTTGAAACTTCAGTTGGGTTTGTCTCGCCTCGCAGATCCCGTGTCGTTTCCGCTCTGAATGCACTTGCGTCTCTGTTGTTAGGGATTGTGTGCATTTTTTTTTTCTTTTTCTTTTTGGCGTTTATTTTTTTTCCCCTTTCGTTCGTTCCTCGGGCTCATGGGTTTCTTCAAGGCGCGAATTTCTGCGAGGCTGGGAATTGGCGCTTGAGTTTCCGTGGAGGGGAGAGCGAATGGTCGTTGGGTCGTCTATGGGTCGTCTATGGGTTGGCGGTGGCACGGCAGTTCCACTTTGCTCTCTCGATTTTTCTTTTTCTCTTTTATGTTCTCCCATGCACTGCCTTCGGCCAGTATCTCCTTCTGTCTCCTTCCTTTTTCTCTTTGATATTCTCTCATGCACTTGCTTCGTCCGGTATCTCCTTCTGTCTCCTTCGTTTTTCTCTTTTATATTCTCTCACTTCCTTCCTTCGTCCATCTTCTCTCATCCCCCCTCTCATCTACCCACCACGCTTTCCCTCCTTCTCCCCTCCTCCCTTCCCCTCCTTTCTTGCCTTCCTTCTATCTGCTACTCCTTCCCTCTTGCCTTCCCTCCATTTACCCTTCCTTTCTTGCCTTCCCTCCTCCGCTCCTTCCCTCCCCTCTTCGCCGTCTCCCAACCGCTCAAGTAAACCGCTACGTCGTGTCCTGCTTACTAGACTGAATCATGAGGGTCTGCTGCCCCCTTCCCCCTCCCCTTCCCCTTCCCCTTCCCCTTCCCCTTCCTCTCCCCCTCCCCTCCCCCATTACTAGGCGCCGAGGGACAAGGCGGTACGTGCGTGTATGCGCGCCGGAGATTGGGTTTCGTTCGGGTGTCGCTTGTCAGGTGGCGGTGGTGGTCTCGTTTGTGTTGTTATGTTGCAGGTTCGTTCGAGTTGATGTGTTGCTTGGCGTGATTCCGTTGTTGTTTTTTTATGTGTGGAGGTGGTGGTTTGTGAGATTTATTGCTAGTTCGACCGTGTTTATTGGTTTTCTCTGTCTGTCTGTCTCTCGTACTCTCTCTCTCTCTCTCTCTCTCTTCTTTCTTTCTTCCCTCCTCTCTCTCTCTCTCTCGTCTCTCCCTCTCTCTCTCCTCTTCTTCTCTCCCTCATTCTCTTCTCTCTCTCTCTTCTTCCTCTATCTCTCTCTCTTTCCTCTTCTCTCTCTCTCACCCCTCTCTTTCTTTCTCTCTCTCTCTTTCTCTCTCTCTTTCTCTCATCTCTTCTCTCTTTCTCTCTCCTTCTCTCTCCTCTCCCCTCTACTCCTCTCTCTCCTCTCTCTCTCCTTCTCCTCCTCTCTTCCTCTCTCACTCTCTCTCTCTCTCTCTCCTCTCTTCCATTCTCTCTCTGTCTCCCTCTTAACTCTCTCCCTCTCTTACTCTCTCCCTCTCCCTCTCCCTCTCTTACTTCTCTCTTTACTCTCTGTCATTCCTCTCCTCTTCTCCTCTCTCTCTCCTCTCTTCTCCTCGTCTCTCTCTCTCTCCTCTCTCTCGTCCTCTCATCTCTCTCTCTCTCTCTCTCTCCCTCTCTGTCATTTTCTCTCTCTTCTCTCTCTCTCTCTTCTCTCTCTCTCTCTCTCTCTCTCTCTCTGTCATTCTCTCTCTCTCTCTCTCTCTGTCATTCTCTCTCTGTCTCTGTCTCTCACTCTCTCTCTCTCTCCTCCTCTCTCTCTCTCTCTCTCTCTCTCTCTCTCTCTCTCTCTCTCTCTCCTCTCTCTCTCTCTGCTTCTCATCTTTCGCGCCTAGCCAACGTGTTGTAACACGTTTGTTTGGCGGCAAGCAAAAGGGAGGGAAAGACGGAGGGGAGGGTAAGTAGGTGGGGTGTTTGGGGAGGAGGGGGAGCAGGTAGGGGTAGGGAAGAGGGGGGGGTCTTGAGAGCTCGGGACGTGGGACCGGCCGGTCTGCCCGGCGGCGGTGGCTTAGCTCGGGGGATTATATGGAGGTGTTTGAGGGGAGGGGGGAGGGGGGAGGGAGGCAGGGAGGGAGGGAGGTGAAAATCTTGGTCCTGACATGCCCTTTCCCTCCCCCCCTTACCCCCCTCCCCTCCCCTCCCCCCCGCTCAGTGCTACTCCTCCTGCTTCCCTGTTTCGCTCCCCTACGCCTCCCTTCTCCCTCGCCCCCTCTCACCTCCCCCCCACCCACCCTACCTCCCCACCCGCGTCACCCCCGCTTCGTGTCTTTGCTTTAGATTGGACATTTGACCCAGTAAGGGAGCTCGAGGGCCGGTCGCCGTGGGTTGGGTGGGGGGGGGGGGGGGGGGGGTGGGGGGTAGAGGGGCGATTTTTCTTGTGTGTGTCGGGGGGGGGGGGGGTGTATTGCGAATTTGTAAATTTATTGATTGATCTAATGTGTGTGTTGATTAGTCACTCTGTTTGTTTGTTTGTTCGTCCGTCTGTTTATTAATATTCAAAGCGTTTGTGTGTAGTTCTGATGAAACTGTTTCGATAATGATGGGCAATTTTTTTTTTTGATGCAGTTATTTTTTATTATGATAAAATGTATTGATTTGCATTATAAGGATTATTAAAGGTAATGCACATGCACTACTGAAAATATCTTAACTATGCGTAATTATAGGTATATTATTATCATTGTTTGTGTAGCTTTTTTTTTTTTTTAGTTTTGACCTCACACCTCAAGTGTATTAATTAACAGTGTAAATGCTTTCAACGTGAAAGGTAGTCACCGTCGAAACCGTTTCAATAAAAAAAATAACAATTATCTCTCTCTTATCACTGCTGGTTTTCTTCACCATTTTTTTTTTTTTTTTTTTTTTTTTTTTTTTTACAACTCTCTTGAAATGAAGAAGAGGGCAGATGAGGGGAAAACAAGGGGGGGGGAGGAGGGGGGAGGGGGGGAGGGGTCGAGATCATCCGAGATATACCAAGTTTTTGGGTTTTTTTTTTCCCCTCTTCGTCTTCCACCCTTTCCCTCGCCTCATCCACAGCCTCGTTAATTTGGGCGTTTAACTACGCTCGGGGTCATTAGCGCGTAACCAGAGAGGTTCGACGCGAGGAGGGAGGGAAGGAGGGAGGGAGGGAAGGAGGGAAGGAGGGAGGGAGGCAAGGAGGGAGGGATGGAAGGAGGGAGGGAAGGGAGGAATTGGGGGGGATAGGAGGGACTGTGGGAATAGAGGGAAGGGAGGGAGGGAAGGAGGGGAGTAAGAGATTAAGAAAGAGGGAAGAGTGAGGTATGGAAAATGGAGAGAGAGAGTGAGTGAAGAGAGAGAGACAGAGAGAGAGAGAGAGAGAGAGAGAGAGAGAGAGAGAGAGAGAGAGAGAGAGAGAAAGAGGGAAGGAGAGAGAGAGAGAGAGAGAGAGAGAGAGAGAGAGAGAGAGAGAGAGAGAGAGAGAGAGAGAGAGAGAGAGAACGGACTTGTAGGGTGAAGGAAGGAAAGATGTAGGGTGAAGGAAGGAAAGACCCAAGATAAGCCGAATGAAAAATAGATAGAGAGAGAGAGAAAGAGAGAAGAGAGAGAAGGAGAGTTAAGAGAGTCCGCCTCGGTAACCCTATCTGCCGGCGTCAACATGGGCCCCACGCTACCGACGGAGGGAACGGTTCCCCCCCAAAAACTCGAATTACTCATTTCGGGCCAATTTCGTCACGCGATCCCCATCTCGCTTTTGGGCTGAAACTTTTTTTTGTATTTGCTCTTCTCCTTAGGTTTTTTTTTTTTTTTTGTGAGGGGGGGGTCAGGTATATTTTTCCCTTTGATTTGCTTCCTTTGCTTTTTATCTCTTTTTTTCATTTCCTCCATATCTCCCGTTTTTATTTGCTTTCCTCTTTTCATCCCTTGCTATTCCCCACATCTATCCTCCTTTCATTCCTTGCCAATTCCAGTTTTATCGTCCCTCCATTCTTTACTCTAAACTATTATTTGTTGTTTTGCTTTTTTTTTCACGTTTTTTCCTTCTCTCGCATTCGCCCGGTGTCCGCCTCCTCGAGCCGTGGACTTTGGCGCGGCTGTGCGAGTCTCGTCGGGCAGGTGTCAAGTGTTAATTGTCTCCGAGGAAGAGGTTGGCGGCGATTTTTTGGAACAGGGGGAGAGGGGGGGGGGGGGGTAGGAGGGAAATGGAGAGATGTATGTGGATGGAAAGGAAGGGAGAAAAGTGAGTGTGTGTGTGTGTGTGTGTGTGTGTGTGTGTGTGTGTAAGGAATGTGTGATGAAAAGGAGAAAATGGAGATGCATAATACGAGGAAGGGAATGGAAGAGGAAGAGGAAGAGTAAGGATAAGGAGGGAAACTGTTTATAGAATAGAATGAAAGAAGGGGACGGGGAAATTTATGTTAATATGTTAAAGGAATATAGGGAAAAAAATAGTTGACGAAAGTGTACGAAAAGGAGATAAATACGATTGATTCCAATGGAGGGGAGGGGGGGGGGATGTGTATGATGAAACTGCAGTGAGAAATATAGATCGAATGATGCCATTTTACTCCTGTTGAGTGTTTACCCCGAGTAGAAATCGTGGGCTGTCCGTGTAACAGGTGTACGCGCAGACTCGGGTGTGCTTCTGTGTGAGTACGGGTGGTGTGTTTACAAGGACCCGTGTCATGCGCGTCAGGTGTGCAACTTGCTTATCTCCCTCCCTCTCTCTCTCTCTCTCTCTCTCTCTCTCTCTCTCTCTCTCTCTCTCTCTCTCTCTCTCTCTCTCTCTCTCTCTCTCTCTCTCTCTCTCTCTCTCTCTCCCCCCTTCCCTCCCTCCTTTCTTCCCTTCTCTGTTCCTCCTCCTCCTTCCCCCTCCTTTCCTCCTCCTCCTCCTCCTTCCCCCTCCCTCCCTACTCCTCCCCCCTCCCTTCCTTCTCTCTTCTCCCTTCTCCCTCCCTCCTCCCTCCTTCCCCTTTAAAATTCCGTCTCCATATACGCACACATCCAGCAGGTGAATCGACGAATCTGAATGGCGGGTCGGTACCTGTTTGGTCAAGTGCACAAAAGGGCATAAATAATTGATAAACTTGGGGGACATATGGGGAGGGGTTTTTGGAGGGGGGAGAGGGGGGGCGCTAGATGGATTTTCTTTCCTTCCTATCCCTCCTCCACCCCCATCCCCCCACCCCACCTGCCACGCTAAAGATCAAGGTGTGGGGGGGGGGGGCTGTGGATGAGAAGCAAATTATTTATGATCCCTGGCTACCTCTTGTCTCCCTCCCCCCCCTCCCTCCATCCCCCCTCTTCTTCCATCTCTCCTCCTCCCCCCCCTCACACCCCCTCCCCCCCTCACACCCCCTCCCCCCGCACACCCCCTCCACCTCGCGATACAGTCGTTTCCCCGAGGCAAACATCCCAGCCATTAACACCACTGTTTGTCAAAATGCCGCTTTGCCGACGCCTCCTCCCTCTCCCTCTCCCTCCGTTATCGCTACC
Source organism: Penaeus chinensis (assembly GCF_019202785.1). Classification (NCBI taxonomy): domain Eukaryota; kingdom Metazoa; phylum Arthropoda; class Malacostraca; order Decapoda; family Penaeidae; genus Penaeus; species Penaeus chinensis. The sequence goes on from NC_061832.1 coordinate 23,853,439, forward strand.
TCATCCCCCCCCCCCCGCCCCCCCTTCCTCCATTTTTCCTTTTTCTTGCTCTTTCACTTTTATGCTATCTCTATTTATCGTTGTGTCTATATGATTGTCTCTCTCCCTCTCTCATTCTCTCTCTCTCTCTCATTCTCTCTCTCTCTCTCTCATTCTCTCTCTCTCTATTCTCTCTCTCTCTCATTCTCTCTCTCTCTCATTCTCTCTCTCTCTCTCTCTCTCATCTCTCTCTCTCTCTCTCATTCTCTCTCTCTCTCTCATTCTCTCTCTCTCTCTCTCTCTCTCTCTCTCTCTCTCTCTCTCTCTCTCTCTCTCTCTCTCTCTCTCTCTCTCTCTCTCTCTCTCTCTCTCATTCTCATTCTCCCATTCTCTCATTCTGTCATTCTCTCTATCTCTCTATCTCTCTATCTATCGACACCGATACCGATAGTAGATAGTCGTCACGGACCGTGTGTGGAAAGCGAGGCCATGAGGGGCACAATGAATGGCTGTAGAGCAAGATTGAATAAATGGAGTGAGATAAGACGGGGGGGGGGGAGTGAAGGATAAGGTGGGGGTGAGGTTGAGTCGTTAAGGAGGGGAGAGGAATAGGAGGAGGAGGAGGAGCTGTCGGTAGGGCAGGGAGGGAGGGGGGGGGAGGTAAGGTAAGGTAGCAGTAACAAGTGTCTTGATATCCCGTAACGGAATGCCGGTCGCCCGCTGGTGCCCCGAAGGCTTGTGACGCGGATGGGGGGGGGAGGGGGAAGGAGGGGGGAAGGCTGTTGGAGCACGTGGAGCACGAGGTTGAAATCCTGAGTGGACTCCTTTTTTTCCCCATGTCTGTTTGTTTTTTTGTTTTTTGTTATCTCGCGTATTGAACCATCTGCATATTCCCAACAAATGAGCATTCCAACCCCCACGCCCACAAACGCGTCCCCCAACCCCCCAACCCCCCACACCCACACACCAACCCATTGTACCTAGCGTCGTAAATGCGAACAAACACATTTTTGTTTTGCTATGTTCCTGGGGTCTGGGGTCCCCTCCCTCTCTCTCTCTCTCATTTATTCTATCTCCCTCTCCTCTCTCTCCCTCTCCCTCTCCCTCTCCCTCTCCCTCTCTCCTTCCTTAGCAATGGCAGGCCCGGTTGTAAACTCAATTACCGACCGCATATTTCCACGGCGAGAGGCGAATGTGATACGTTTATGGTTCTTGTTTATCATTTTGGAGGTGTCTTATGGATGGCGGAGCGAGGGGGTGGGGAAAGGGGGGGGGTAGGGGTTTGTGTGTGTGTGTGTGTGTGTGTGTGTGTGTGTGTGTGTGTGTGTGTGTGTGTTAGTAGAGGGGGAGGGGGAGGAATAAGAAAGAATTTGCAAGAATGGACAGCCTGGGAACGGCAACCCCCGATCGTGCACACCCGAAACCTTGCCTCTGTCTGTCGCGACCCATTCACTGTGTGTGTGTGTGTGTGTGCGTGCGTGTGAATGTATGTATGTATGTGTGCTCATGGGGATGGGTGGAGTTGTGTGCATGTGTGTGAGCACGTTTTGGGGGGAGGTGTGTTTAGTGTGTGTGTGTGTGTGTGTGTGTATGTGTGTGTGTGTGTGTGTGTGTGTGTGTGTGTGTGTGTGAGTGTGTGTGTGTGTGTAGGTTTATGGCTTCCACCACCTACCACGACCAGTCCGGCCCCCCCCCCCCTCCTCCCTCCCGGCGAAGTGTGTTGCCTTTTCCACATTCCTTCGAAAAACAACAATTGGAAAATATTTCGTCGTTTTATTAGAAAGCAAAACAGAAAGTAGGGATTATTTTTTTTTTAAATGAATAGATAGATAAATACTAGAATACAATATAATTTTGTTTTTAAATTGAATGGTGGAAGTGAATGATTTCCTAATTTTGAACCAAATTTTTTAGCGCTCTTATTTCCTTCGTGTGTGTGTGTGTGTGTGTGTGTGTGTGTGTGTGTGTGTGTGTGTGCGTGTGTGTGTGTGTATGTATTTTTTTTCCCTTTTCTCACTAGATCTATATAAAAAAAAAAAAAAAGTATATCGGAATTACACTCTCCAAGTATTTTCTCCCTCCGTCCAGCCTCGCGATTTCAGGAGGCTTGCGTCTTCGGGCAACTCGGGGACGCGCCAGAGTCCTTCTGCTAAATTGGTTCCTCTATTTCTGCGGTAACCCGGCGTTCCGTTGGGGAGCACGTGTTGCACATCGCCCTACGGTCGGTCGGGCGGGGTCTCTCCTCTCTCTCTCTCGTTCTCTCGCTCTCTCGCTCTCTCTCTCTCTCTCCTATCCTCTATATATCTTTTCCTCCTTCTTTCCTTTTCTTATTGCTCCCTCTCTCTTTGCAATCGCATTCACTCTTTTACCGCTCCTCTCTCTCTCCCTCCCTCTCTCTCTCTCTCCCCCCCTCCCTCCCTCCCTCTCTCTCTCTCTCTCTCTCTCTCTCTCTCTCTCTCTCTCTCTCTCTCTCTCTCTCTCTCTCTCTCTCTCTCTCTCTCTCTCTCTCTCTCTCTCTCTCTCTCTCTCTCTCTCTCTCTCTCTCTCCCTCCCCCCCCCTCCCTCTCCCTCTCTCTCCCCCTTTCCCTCTCTTCCTCTCTCTCTCTGCATATATGTATTTATCTATTCATATTTATTCTATCACTACTGTGTAACTTTATCTCTCCCCTAACCGTTCTCGTAAGATCGAAATACGAACTAAGTACTCGACTGTGCCCGCCCGATCTCACAGTATTCGGTAAAAGTAATAATAAGGAGGTGGAGGAGGAGGGGGGAGGTGGAGGAGGAGGGGGGAGGGGGAGGAGGAGGTCGAGGTGGAGAAGTGTTCCTAAGCGTCCCTAAGCGTCCCGAGGTGTCCAAGGAAGTAGCATGGTGTAATTCCGCGGGCGAGCACAGGGGTCCGGCGACACCTGCGGCAGTCCCTCTCGATGCTGCAGCTGTTGGATTCGGAGTAGCGTGCGATAGCGTGAGTGGGATCGAGTGTGGGAAATACCATGCGAGAGGCGGCGCGTATCTGGCCGAGCTGGTAGTGTACTATGATAGCTGGTGGATCACGTGGTCTTCGTAGCCTAGTAGTACTAGTGGTAGTAATGCTTTCGGCATTTAAAGCGCACGGCGGGGTGCCACGTACCGTATTTTTGTGTCGAATTTTTATCTCGAAAGGTACGCTCGCTGCCGCAGCGGTTTGGCTCGCGATGGACGAGGGGAATATCCTTCTGTCATCCCAAACAAGAATTGGACCGAAGGAAGCCACGCAAACGGACGTGGGAGCGAAAAATTGCGTAGTAAGAACAGGCCATGTGACAACGCCGTTCATTCATCGCGGCCGAGTCCGGGAGGGTTGGCAGCCCTGGGCGGAGCAATACCCACTCCAATGGCCACTTCTCATCAGTCTTAGCGTAGACTGGGTGAAGGGAACACGTGTTTCTTTTTGTGTCTTGCGTGTGTGCGTCATCCTCCTCCCCCCCTCCCTTACGCTAACTCTGCCCTTGGACACTTTTGGAATTTTATACACAACTTTGAGAAGGATAGAAGCAACAAGAGGTAAGGAGCGAAGTGTTTGTTTTCTCTGGTTTTGACTTTGCGGAGTTGAGACGAATTCCTGAAAAAAAAATGTGATTTGATTTTTTTTTTCTTGTTATTTTCGGTGACACCGAGATTTTCTTCGAGAGGTGAATGTACTTAGTGCAAAGTGATCTTTAGTGTATCGTATGTCTAAGAAATGCTAGCATAACGCGAAGAGAGAGAAGAAATTCGGCCCAGAATATGAAATCGGAAAATGAGACCCCGCATTCAGACCAACATGCAATACTCGTTTTGCCAAATACGAATATTCGGAAAGTAAAACAAGAGTAATTCCATTTTGCATCTTCTTCCCCCCCCCCCCTCTCTCTCTCTCTCTCTCTCTCGTTTCTCTTAAAGACGAAAGCCAGAGAACAAGAACACGAAAAAAAGGAAAGAGGCACATCCCATTAAAGAGGTGTGTGCGAGAATCACTTCGTACCACGTATGAAAAAAAAAAAATCATGTTCGATACAACGCGTCTGCTGCTTCTTTTGGTGGTTGATAGTGAACTAAATGATGTAAATAATATTCGTAAGAGGAATTGCGATGGGTTAGTGGTGGTAATGGTAATAGTAGTGGTGTTACGAATAGTGGAAGTGGGTGTAGGACTTGTTGACTGAGAATTTTATTTTTCTCTTCAAGTTGTCGTTAGTTTGCGATGGTCCTTTTGCCATGACTTGTTACACACACGTCTTTGGGTGAGGCATTCGTAAGCACCGGGGCCGTTTGTCGAGGTTCGGTTGTGTGCGTATGCGTGTGGGCCTCTCGTGTGCGCTAAGAATTTTAGCAGAGTTAGGTGTGTGTGTGTGTGTGTGTCTGTGTGTGTATGTGTATGTGTATGTGTATGTGTATGTGTGTGTGTGTGTGTGTGTGTGTGTGTGTGTGTGTGTGTGTGTGTGTGTGTGTGTGTGTGTGTGTGTGTGTGTGTGTGTGTGTATGTATGTCGGTGCGTGTTTTCTGTGATTATGAAATGAAGTTTTCAAATGTATGCAGAGATGTAGGTAAGAATAAATACAGAAGTTTGTTTCTGTATGTGTAGTAGAGTTAGGTAAAGTGTTAAGGATTGTATGCAATTTTTTTTTTTTTTTTTTTATAGAAAAATATAGGTCCATGTTTTATTTACTGGCCTCAATTAAATGAATCAATGATTTGTTTATTTATATATATATATTTATCTAATAGCTTATGCGAATATTTTATTTATTTACATACGCATTTGTCTACTTGAAAAGTATGCGAAATTTGGTCTCCAATGATTCATCTATGAGTTTTAAAAAGTCTACGCATATGTATATATATTTCACGCATTTACATGCATGGTTGCCAATCTGATCCCTCGTTTCCTTGTTTTATTTGTTGTTCTTGCGCCACCGAGGGACATTCCTGTGCATAACTGAAATGGGTCGTCACGTGGCTGTCGGCGTGTGGATCTCCGCGTCTCCGAATGTCATTATGTACGACGACGAGGAGGAGGAGGGGGTATTTGTTTAATTGTTTGTCAGTTGATTCGTTGATTTGTTTGTTTGTTTGTCGTGTATGAGGCAGGTCAATTTTTTTTTTGGGGGGAGGGAGGGGGGATATTGGAAAGGCTACTACTTTCTTTGGGTTGCGAGAGAGATAGGTAGGTTGGTCCGTGGGAATGTTGTTTGGGTGAATGGTGGGTCTGGGAGAACTGTGATAAAGAGAGGGAGAGAGAAGAGTGGGAGAGAGAGAGAGAGAGAGAGAGAGAGAGAGAGAGAGAGAGAGAGAGAGAGAGAGAGAGAGAGAGAGAGAGAGCGAGAGAGATGGGGAGATGGTGATGGGAGACGGAGATCTCATCCCACGTGGGTTATTATGCGACCCGGCGTAGCGTCTCTCCTCCTTCCCTCCCTCCTTGCTCCCCCTCCTCTCCTTTCCTCCCCTCCTCCCCTCCTCCCTAACACGTCTCGCCCGTCCAGCCTCCCTCCTCCTCCTCCTCCTCCTCCTCCTCCTCCTCCTCCTCCTCCTCCTCCTCCTCCTCCTCCTTTATCAACAGCTGTGGTGCATTTGCTTCACTTGTTGATGTTGTGGGAAGGATTCAAGGAAAAGTTCTTGGCGAAAGCGTTGTTAGGAACGTGCGGAGGGAGAGAAAGAGGTTGATAGATAGATGGAGATAACGAGAGAAAAGTGGAGAGAGAGAGAGAGAGAGACCGTTTTAGGGACGTCACGTGGTATAATTAGTCGGGTATTGTGCACGCGGAATGCCCTCCTCTTTTCTTCTCTCTTCTCTCTTTTCTCTTCTCTGTTTTCTCTTCTCTTGTCTTCCCTTGTGTGTGTGTGTGTGTGTGTGTGAAAGCATTTGTGCACCAGAAGGCAGACTGATCTTTTGTTATCGAGAGAATTTTCGGAGAATCTGTAACAAGACAAGTGTTGAGAGAGAGAGAGAGAGAGAGAGAGAGAGAGAGAGAGAGAGAGAGAGAGAGAGAGAGAGAGAGAGAGAGAGAGAGAGAGAGAGAGAATAATGCCACACAGCATTCACAACAGCTGTCAAGGAAGAGTAAGTCGACGTTAGTCAATCGGAGGCTTTTCCCCGAAGAGCCGCTGTGAGGTGGTGGGAGGGTGGGGAGGGAGGGGAAGGGGGAGCTTCGAGGAAATACTTGGGATGTCTTCTTCCAGTTACCAACCTCGGTAGGGGGGGTTGGAGGTTGTTTCAGATTTATTCTTAAGTTGATTTATATCTCTCTCACTCTCTCTCTCTCTCTCTCTCTCTCTCTCTCTCTCTCTCTCTCTCTCTCTCTCTCGCTATCGACCCTGGAGCTTACAGATGCCAGCATCATGGCACTCGCTTCTTATGGGGGGGGGGGGGGGATCCCGCCAAAATCGTGTAGTAGGGAGTCGTTCTTGTTAAAGACGCGTGTGATGTTCTGTCGCGTCGGATGATAAGATTCATGCTGTGATTTCCGTAGGAGGCTGGAGGTGTGGCGTCTCTCTCTCTTTCTCTCTCTCTCTCTCTCTCGCTGTCGTTCTCTTTCTCTTTATCGCAGTCCAACTCTTGTCTCTTATTTTGCTTTCTCTCTCCTAGTCTCCCTTTCTCTCCCCCCCCCCCCCGTTCTTTTCTTGCCCCCCCCCCCCCCCTTTCTTCCTGTTCTCCACCTTTCTATCATTCCCTTTCCTCTTCAACTTCTCCCCCCCCCCCTCACCCCACCCTGTGGCCCCTTACATCAACAAGCGAATGGACTGCGACTACGCCAAGATTTAAAAGGAGTGCTCTCATACACACAAAACAAAAACAAAAAACAAGGAAACAAAAAAAAGAGAGACGAAAAAAACCTCTCTCACCGGCGGCGGAGGTGGCAAGATTGTATTGCACTGTGCTAAGGTCATTGCCAGCTTTATAAGACCCCGTTCAAGGACACAGGAGAGAGAGAGGCTTGTCATGGGCGGCTGGCGCTCTGCGTGTGTGTGTGTGTGTGTGTGTGTGTGTGTGTGTGTGTGTGTGTGTGTGTGTGTGTGTGTGTGTGTGTGTTGCTCGGTCTGGTGCAACGCCTGCAGTGTTGTTTTTGGGTGTTCGAGGGGCTGAGGAGGAGTCAGGGGGGGGCGGGGGGGGGGGGTGCCAGGTGGTGTTTAAATGGCTTTATTTCGGGAAAGAAAAGGGGTTTGTTGTGTCACTCCCCGATAGCATTTCTTCCTTTTCTTCAGAGGAGTGTATTTCCTTGCCTTTGACTTTGTATTGCAAAAAAGGCAGAAAGGAAGTGGGGAGAGAAAGAGGTTGACTGATTGATGGATTCATGAAGATGTATGGCGTTACAATAATTCTCCCACCGGTAACGTTCTCCTCTTCCCCTTCCTCCTCCTCCTCCACCTTACCCTCCTCACACCTCCCCTTCCGCCGCCCGCCCCTCTTCCGGCGAGTACGCCAAGTGGTGCAACCCGCGCCGACACGCATCTGGAAGGCAAAGTTAGCGATGAATGTGATGCGCCCTTTTTCTCCTCTATTGATTGATGCCTGAGGGAAGCGGCATCGAGTGGGATTCCTGATAGGCGCGAGTTTCCTGGACTTGGAACGGATTGGAACGGGGGATGGGGTCTGGCAGGTGGGGGTGAAGGGGGGGGGGGGTCGAGGCGGAGAATGATTAACCACGGGAAACGTTGTATAGAAGTGGGGTATAGGGTGAGGGAGCAGGTGCACATGCACTTGGGGCGTCTGAAGACGCGGGTGGCCGAGCGCCTGTGTCCACATGTGATGCAAGCTTCCAGTATCGATTCTTTGCTTCCATGTGGTCGGCCTCTGCAGCGTGCGGCGGCCAGGACCGCCAACGTGGCGTTGCAGAGTGGTTGCGAGCTCGAGTGCCAAGCGTACAACCCGCCCCGTACCCATACCCGTTGCAATTGCCCAGCTGGCCCGTCCGGAGGCCCAGGCTGACCCCTTCGGTGGCGGCTGCTGGGTGAGTGGTGCTTGGGAGGGCGAGGAGAGCCCCTGAGGTGGCGCCGTGGCGGCCGCGTGAGCATGTGTCTAAGTGTTTGTTTCCTCCCGCAGGACCGCGTGTGGCTGGCGACCAACGAGATGCTGGAGTTGGACCCGGACGTGACGTGGTCCCAGGAGGGGCCCACGCTCTCCAACGACATTTGGAAGAAGTTCGAGTTGATCCCCACCCCGCCGCGCTCCCCGCTCAGGGACACCGACTTCGACCTGGGGAGTCTGCCCGACGACCTGCTGCTGCCCATTGACCTGCCCTTGCTGGAGGGCGATGAACTGGACGTGGACCTGGACAACATTGACTTGGATGAGTTCCTGCTCAGCGGCAGCACCGTGCCGGAGCCCGTACCCTGCGCGCACGGCCTCGCTCAGGATAACTGCAACAGCTGCACACAGCTCGCCTTGGCGGGCTCCGAGCTCCGCCACGACTGCATGTGGCAGGGTACGTGCACGGCCGAGGCACACGCGCACCACCACCCCAGCCGCACGCACAGGGACTCGTGCTCACACATCACAGACATCTGATGGACTCGTCGGGCGCCCTGGAGTACGCCGCGGGATTTACGCACCTGGCGGACTTGCACAGCCCCGAGGACGAGGCCCAGATCGACGCGGTGACGGACCCCGCGGGGCTGCATCACCCCCTGACGCACCAGGTGGCCCGCCCCGACACACCCTCCGAGTCCTCCGAGACGGACACGGACGAGGACAACGACCACATGGACGAGGACATCGAGACCAACCACTACGGCGTGTGTCGCGAGGAGGAGGTCTACACGAGCGAGGAGCTGCCCAACGCCTCACTCAACATCGTTCACATCGACCACAGTTACTACTGCTCTAGAATACCTTCGCCAGCGACGAGGACGTCGTCATCATCGTCGTCGTCGTCGTCGGCATCGTCGTCTTCGTCGTCGTCGTCGTCATCGTCGTCGTCGTCGTCGTCTTCGGCGTCGTCTTCGGCGTCGTCGTCGTCGCCGTCGCCGTCGTCATCTTCGGCGTCGTCATCTTCGGCGTCGGCGTCATCGTTGTCATCATCGTCGTCCTCCACCTCCACTTCCACCTCCACACACACCACATCGTCGTCGACGTTATCGTTACATCGCCGCCATTACCCATCGTCGTCGCTTCTCCACACCCCATCAGACTCCGGTGAGTAGGCCTAATCCCTCGTGTGCATGCTTTGACTCACGCCCTCGCCTCCCGGGCCGCGAGTCCCGGTGAGTCACGAGGAGGTGCCGCCGGGCGGGGCAGCGCGGTAGAGGACTACCTCCCCCCTCCCGTTGACATTTCCTTGGGGCTCCACTCATGAAAGATAGATTGAGGCGTCCCTCCTCCTCCTCCTCCTCCTCCTCCTCCTCCTCCTCCTCCTCCTCTCCTCCTCCTCTCCTCCCTCCCTTTGCCCTTCTCGCCCTCTTCCCATACCCTGCTCCCCTCCTCTTTCCTTCTTCCCCTCCTCACCATACCCTGCCCCCTTCCTCTTTCCTCCTTCCCCTCCTCCTCCTCTTTCACTCGCCGCGGGCCCACCTTTTGAATTCCGAGCTCTGGTTCAAGTTTTTATTTCATTCCGTGACCAAACTTCGGCCAAGGAATCTCTCTCTCTCCCCCCTTTTGATCCGATTTGTAAGGGGGTTAATAAGGGGGAAAGAAGGCCCCATATTTCCTTTTCTACCCGTCCCTGCCCTGCCCTATCCTCGCTATCTATCCTCTCTATCCCTTTCCTCCTTCATTCTGCGTTAGAATCGAGACCGCGAGTGTCAGGCATTGGCGGGCTCGCGCTGGTGTGATGAGGGAGGGGGGAGGGGAGGGCTCACTAACATGTGACGGGGGATAGGGGGGAGGGGGCGCCGCGTCTCGTTGGCGCCTGTGATTGCGTCATTGGGACAAGACTATCAGCTGTGAGTTGCCTTCCACCCTTGCTTACTCTCCTTCCTTCTATATATGTCTCATCCCCTCCCTCGCTTTCCCCTCCTTTGCTCGCGGGGTTTTATACCTATTCCTTTCATCCCTTCCTATCCTCCCACTCTCTCGCCTCCCTATTCTGCTGTCGTCTCTCGGGCCGCGACGCCTGGCTTCATCCATATTAATGAGAGGGAGCGAGGAATAGATCATTACGGAGACAGGTGTTCAGCAAACATCTGTCGCGTATGGTCGGAAATGCCACCTCCATTGCTAGCCAAGGTTACCGAAGTGGGTTGTGCGGAGGGGGCGGGCAGGGCGGGGAGAGGCGAGCGAGGGATATTGAGGGTGTTTTGGCTCGGCTGTGGGGAAGGTGGGGCGAGGGGCAGGGATGTGCAGGAGCGATGGGGAATAGGGTAGCCAAGGGTTGCATGACAAACAAGTGCTCACGGCTGGTACGCATTCCTTGGAACTCCTCTCGCTCTCTGGCACTCCTCCTCTCTCGCCCTGCTCTCTTCGCTCCTCGACGCCCTGGCAAATTTTCTCTCTCTCTCTCTCTCTCTCTCTCTCCTCTCTCTCTCTCTCTCTCTCTCTCTCTCTCTCTCTCTCTCTCTCTCTCTCTCTCTCTCTTCTTGCCGCGACTCGCTTTGCGTATCAGCATGTTCTTTGGAAGCTTTACCCACCGGGCCCTTAGAGGTGGGCTGTGGCGTACGGACGTATGTGTGGGAAAAAGCCTACGGGGTGGAGTAGCCATACTTCACTGTCGGTGCGGTGTGGATCCCTGCCGTTCAGTCCCCTCGGTTTTTTTGGGGGGCCGTCTTCTCCCGTCCGTTTCCTCCTCATTTTCACCCGTTCTCGCATTGTTTGTTTCTTCCTTATCCCCCCCTGTTCTCGCAGCGTTGCTCTCTCCTCAAAAAATGTCTTGTTCTCGCGTTGTTTCTTCCCTCGATCATCAGGATTAAGAACTGTTAATTGATTCTTTTGCGTAATATGTAAGACTGAGCAAGGGAAGGGGGGTAGTAGGGGGGAGGGGGGGTGACAGCAGCTGATCTGTTTTCCTCTTCGTCCTCTTCCTCCTCCTCGTCCTCCTCCTCCTCCTCGTCCTCCTCATCCTCCTCCTCCAACCCCTCCCGCCCTCCATTCCCCAGCTTACCTTACTAGGGCAAGAGGGAGGGTATGTCCAGATTTGGGGGAGTACCTTAGGAGCGTGGAAGGGAAGAGGAGAGGGCATGGGGCAGGGGGAGAGGGTATGGGGGCAGAGGGAGAGGGGACGAGGGGAGCAGGTAAGGCGACGCAATCAAGATTCCAGCGCGGAGGGAGCTGGTGGCCGTCTATTAAATCAAAGACTGTCTCGGCGATGGCAGGGAGTGGGCAGCTGAGGCGGCGGCTCGGGTATGTTTAGCTTTCTTTCGTGCTGTTTTTTTTTTTTTTTCTTTTCTTTTCTTTTCTTTTGTGGTATTGATTGATTGGTTAATTCGGTGTTTTGGGTGTTTTATAGGTCTCTCTCTCTCTCTCTTTCACTCTCTCTCTCTCTCTCTCTCTCTCTCTCTCTCTCTCTCTCTCTCTCTCTCTCTCTCTCTCTCTCTCTCTCTCTCTCTCTCTCTCTCTCTCTCTCTCTCTCTTTCACTCTCTCTCTCTCTCTCTCTCTCTCTCTCTCTCTCTCTCTCTCTCTCTCTCTCTCTCTCTCTCTCTCTCTCTCTCTCTCTCTCTCTCTCTCGCTCTCTCTCTCTCTCTCTCGCTCTCTCTCTCTCTCGCTCTCTCTCTCTCTCGCTCTCTCTCTCTCTCTCTCTCTCTCTCTCTCTCTCTCTCTCTCTCTCTCTCTCTCTCTCTCTCTCTCTCTCTCTCTCTCTCTCTCTCTCTCTCTCTCTCTCTCTCGCTCTCTCCCCCTCTCCTCCCCTCCCCTTCCCCTCCCCTCCCCTTCCCCTCCCCTCCCCTCCCCATTTTCTCACCCTGCCCAACTTCCCTCCCGCTGTGTCCGCTCTGGTATGTGGTAATGTGACCTCGCCCCGGGTGCGCTGTGCCCCGGGTCACTCGTTGCCCCCCCCCCCCCCCCTCATTCTGCCCTACGTATTGGTTTGGTTTGGTTGTTTATTTGTTTGAATTGTTTGAGGTCTTGATTAGTGTGTCGGTTTCGTTTGTTCGTGCGAAGATTTAGGTGTGTGTGTGTGTGTACGTACGTGCGTAAAGGGAACTAGGCGGTTGATGATAGGAATAGGAGGGAGGACGGAAAGGGGGGGGGACACAGATGCACCGCAAATGACATTTTGCATTACACGTGTCCCCCCCCCCCTCCTCTTACAGATAGCAGTGCGAGGAATTTTAGTGCGCACGCAGACGCGTAGGTTCAAGGTTAGAGGATAGAGGACGGGCGAATGGGGATGGGGAAGGGAGGGGAAGAGAGGTATGTAGGGAGGGGAGGGGGTGGGGAAGGGGGAGGGGGAGGGGGGCGGAGGGTTTTTGGATGTGTGAGATAGGGCGTCCACTGACGTTCACCCGCGGGTTTCCGTCGTCTGCGCCTTCGCCATGGGGGCGTGTTGGGCACCTGTCTCGGTCGGCGATTCGCTTTTCTTTCCGCGTTCCGGTCGGGGAGTTGTTTTCTTGTTCGTGTTCGTCCTTTTCAACACTCTGCTGGAAGGGAAGAACGTTGTGTGCATGCTTGTATGTGTGTGTATTCGATGTGTGTATGTACGTATGGATGAATATGTAGGCTTAGAGGTATGTACGTATGAATGGGTGTGTGCGTGTGTTGGTTCGTAACTTCTGAATTTGCTTGTTCGTGTTAGAGTGACTCGCTGGCCTTTTAAGATTCGCTCCAAATCCAGTGACTTGCCATTTTCGGGGGGTGGGGGGAGTAGGGGGGGTGAGGGAGGGAGGGAGGGAAGGAGGGAAGGAGGGAGGGTGGGAGGGAATCCCTAGGCGCGGTAGGCTGACAGATCCAGTCGGTTAGAATTTGGGGGGGAGGAGGAGGAGAAGGAGAAGGAAGAGGAGAGGATGTGGGAGGGGGTAGGAGGGAGGGGGAGGGGGAAAGATAGTGACCGCCAGCCGCTTTCTCCAACGGCGGATTCCTACGAGTCATCGCGGCGGGTCTTGGGAGTTTAAATTGCCTCCGCTTCTGCTTCTGCTCCTCTCCTTCGTCGTGTCTGTCTCCGACTCCGTCTCTCTTCCCCATTCTCTCTCCCTCCCTCTCCTCGCTCCCTCTCTCTTCCTCCTCTCATACCTTCTCTGTCTGTCTGTTTTTCCCCATCCTCCCTCTGCCTTCTCTCTCTCTTCCTCCTCCTCCTCCCCTTCTTTTCGTTCATCCTCTCCTTCCCCATCCTCCTCCTCGTCCTCGTCCTCCTCCTCCTCCTCCTCCTCCTCCTCCTCCTCCTCCTCCTTCTCCTCCTCCTAAGCACCTGTCGCCACTTCACTTGCAGGGCGACGGTTAATATCCCCTAGGCTTATCGGGCCGGGCACTCACTCGCTCACTCGCTCGCTCACTCGCTCGCTCACTCGCTGGCTCACTCACTCACTCACACACGCTCTCTCACACGCGCGCCGACACAGGTACACGATAAGAGGAGTAACAGGTAGGCCGAGCCGCTTGCAGGTTCTCACATGGGAATCGAAGGCGGCGGCGGCGGCGTCGACGGCGGCGGCGGGGGCAGGTAAACAGCAATTAACGGCTGGCCAGGTATATGGGGAGAAGGTGGGGGGGGGAGGTTCCCACCACCTCGTCGTCTTCCTTTTTCTCTTTTCCGTTTCGTTCTGATTTCGTTTTAGTTTTATTCTTCGTTTGTTTCTTTGTTGTTATGGTTTTTTTTTTTCGTTTCTTTCTCTTCATTTTCCATTGCTCGATACTCTTGCCTTTTTTATGATAGATTGAGAGAGAGAGAGAGAGAGAGAGAGAGAGAGAGAGAGAGAGAGAGAGAGAGAGAGAGAGAGAGAGAGAGAGAGAGAGAGAGAGAGATTGGATGACTGAAATGTGTTAGAGATAACGTTTATCAGATGTAGTAGCGTAGGGAGGCAGGCGAGGGGGGGGGGGGGACAGGCGGCTGGTGATTGGTACCTGGCGTTATCTTCTTCATTGTCGCAGGGACCACAAGGTTTCTTCTTATCCCCCCCCCCCCTCCCCTCCGCCTTTGATCGAAGTTGTAGATTAGCTGCGTAGAGTAAACATATGTCCGCTTTTGCTCTTTATTGGCACATTCACTCTTTTTCACTTGTGCACTTGCGCTCTCTCACTCTCTCTCTCTCTCTCTCTCTCTCTCTCTCTCTCTCTCTCTCTCTCTCACTTGTGCACTTTCTCTCTCTCTCTCTCTCTCTCTCTCTCTCTCTCTCTCTCTCTCTCTCTCTCTCTCTCTCCCTCTCTCTCCCTCTCTCCCTCTCCCTCCCCTCCCCCCCTTCCTCCTTCCCTCCCCCTCCCCGTCTTTTCCTTACCTCCTGGTGTTGGCCAACAATGCTGAAGCAGGCGCAGTGGGTGGCGGTGTTTCGTGCTGTTCCCGCCTCCTCACTCCTCTCCCCCTCTCCATTCTCCTCATTCTCCTCATTCTCCTCCCTCTCCATTCTCCTCATTCTCCTCCCTCTCCACACACAGGCCCGCAGTCCTTCCGCCAGGAAATGTATTATTTTTCCTCTTTTTTCTCTCTTTCGGTTTCGAGCGTCATTTTCCCGCGGTTGCTCGAAGGGCTATAGAGGTGGAATGGCGTTCGCCTGCCGCGACTTTTGTAGGCCTATCAGTAATTGCGTGTTATTTCGTAATCTCCTTCGCCTTCGCCGTTTCCTCTTCATTTTCCTTCTCTTTCTCTTTCTCCTTCACGGCGAGTGCCATAGAAAAAAAGAAGAAAGGGTACGCACATGAGGGCGCACACCAGTGCCATGGCAGAGCCCTCGCGTGTGGGTATACCTCGCCGCCTACAGACATCGAGCTAACTTCATTCGCCTCGTCTCACTCGCTTCGCCTCACTCGCCTCGCTCGTGTCGTGCCACGTGGCTCGTCTTGCCCATGCTATCTTTACCGCCCGGGCTTATGCAACTGTCTTCTAGTACCTCCCCTCCTCTTTTTTACGCGTCTGTCTGTAGGGGTCCACGAGGGATTCTTCGAGTGCTGTGACTGTTTTTAGGGGGGGTAGTGCGTACGAGTGTGTTGGCACTGAACAGCTGGGGATGGGTTAAAGTGGGGGAGGGGGGGGGAGATTGTGGGTTCTTTTACTTTTTTTTTTTTTCGCTGTTTCTGTAAATGGACTTTCCTCCCGTCCTCTCTCCCCCCTCCTCCTTTATTCCTTATTCCTCACTCCTCCTTTCCCGACCACTAACCCCCCTTGCGAAAGTGCCAGTAGACGCCTCTCTCGCCACGCCCGGCACCCGCGACGCCATCGGGGGCCTCGTTCGCCGCCTCCGCCTCCGCCGCCAGCAGGAGGGGCGCCTCCGGAGGGGGCCAAGGACTCGGAGTGGAGGCGGGGGGAGGCGGGGGGAGGTGGGGGCGTGATCCCCGTGGTATGTGGAAAGGGGGTAGAGGGGGGGGTTGAGTGGTAACCTCAGCCACGCCGGGGGTGCCGATTGTGCCATGCTGGGCAAGGCAGGGTGCCCCGCGAGTGCCACTGTAACTTGCTACCGAGCAAGGGTGAGAGTAGGGGGGAGGAAAGGGTAGGGGAGGGTATTAGGTGACAACCCCTTCGTCTCTCGGCTTCGACGCCTCTCTCTCTCCTTCCTAACTTCCCTCACTTCCTCTCATCACTTTCTCTCTCTCTCTCTCTCTCTCTCTCTTCTCTTTCTCTCTTTCTCTTCTCTCTTACTCTTACTCTTACTCTTACTCTTACTCTCTCTCCCTATGTCTAGAGAGAGAGAGAGAGAGAGAGAGAGAGAGAGAGAGAGAGAGCGAGCGAGCGTTAGAGGTAAAGAAAAAAAGTTTATTTGTTCTGTGTGTTTGTTAGGATGTTCACGCTGGCCACTAACCCCTTCGGCGTAGTTACTTCTGTCAGACGGCCAAGGACATTACTTTTTTTCTCTCTCTCTCTCTCCAGTTGTATTTTTAGGTAACCCTGAATACGCACGCGCGCGCACACGCACTCAAGCTCGTCCGGAATCCAGTTCGAGGAGGGGGATGTCATAGACGGGTTGATGTATTTGCATTTGTTGTATTTGGTGGCGAAGGAAAAGAAAAGAAGAAAAAAATTAACGAGAGAGAGAAAAACGATACTTTGGGGGAAAATAATAGCGAATGAGTGAGCAGCGAGGGGAAGGGGGGGGGGGGGGACGCATAGGGAAAGGGCATTTAAAGAAGTAAGAGATAAAAGGCCGAATTGCGAGACGAATTGATAGATAGATAATACATTGAAGGAAGAAGTAAAAAATAAATAAATTGATAAACGGACAGACTAGTCGATAAGCGAAGAGATAGAGAGAGAAAAGAAGCAAATCTCAAAGAGGTTTATGTCCGATTATGGATCGTGTAAAAAGGGGGGTAAGGGGGGTGAGGTTGGGGGTTGGGGTGGGGGGAAGGGGGGAAGGGGGGGAGGGGGTGGGTTTAAGATGGTCATGTTGAGCGTCCAGATGGTAAGGGAGGGGGGGAGGGGGGGGGGTAAGGATAGGTGACAGTTGGTGGCGTTGTTCGTGCGTATCTTAATTATTTGTTGTTGTTTATTTGCTTGTTTACTTTGTTTGCGTTGCGTTTGGATTGTGAAATAATCAGACAAGGTAGCAAGGATGATGGGTAGAAGACGCAGCAAAACGCCGAAAAAAAGCGACTTGTCCAATACTGGTAGGGATTCCCCCCCCCCCCCCCCATCCTCCTCCTCCTCCTCCCTTACCCCCGCCCAGCCCCCACCCCCATTCGCTCCCTCCCTCCTTTTACGCATTCTGAGAGGGGAGGGCGGGGGTAGGGGGGTAGGGGGGTGTAGGCAGCGTAGGGGAGTCAGGTGAAGGTCATTGAAGGTCAGCGGGACTCTACGGTACTGCTTCTGTCTTATTTCTTTATCTGTCTGTCTGGTTCGCTTGTCTGTTTACTTATCTGTCGGTCTGTCTATCTACATTTCGTATCTTCTTTGATGCCATCTTATCGCGTATTTATCGTCTCGTAGTTTTCTTTATTATTTTTCCTAGATTATGCGTTCTCGTCGAGAGAGAGAGAGAGAGAGAGAGAGAGAGAGAGAGAGAGAGAGAGAGAGAGAGAGAGAGAGAGAGAGAGAGAGAGAGAGAGAAAAGAAGAGAGAGAGAGAAAGAGCGAGCGAGAAAGAGAGAGTGAGAACGAGAGCGAACGAGAGCGAACAAGGGAGAAGGAAAGAAAGAAAGAACGAAAGAGTGGAAGAAAGAAATAGATTCGTGATTATGAAGGTGATTGCAAGGTCATCGCGCCCTCGCCCGCCTCGTTCACGCCCGTTACCAGTGATGGGGTGAAGACACATACTCTTATATACATACATACGTACTTAACCAACATACATACATAGATTACCTATATACAGACATCTATATATACATATATTCATTCATATGCGTGTACATGCATACATAAATATAAACATGTATACTTAAACGCATACAGATACACGCAAATGCATACATAAACTCTCGGACCAAAACATACATATGTATATACAAACATGCACACAGATCACCTGATACCTTAACCCTTGAGTTGCACCCTCCCCTCCCCTCCCCTCTCCTCCCGTCCCCTCCCCTCTCCTCCCGTCCCCTCCCCCAACCACCGGGATATTCCTGGGAACTAATTTTATGCCTAGCTTTTCCGTCACCGTCTCCTTATCGCTCTTAAATTCTACTAATTTCTCCTCTTTATTTGTTTTTAATTTGTGTGTTTGGCCCATTTCCTGTCCCCTTCATTCCTCCTTTCATATACCTTGGCTGGGGGATCGTCGCCCCCCTTACCCCCACCCCCCTACCCACCCATCCGTCCCTAATTTCTCCTTCTGATTTGCCTTTAATTTGTATGACTTCCTCCCCTTCCTCCCCTTTCCCCCTTTCCCCCCTCCCCCCTCCCCCATCCATCTCCCTTTTTTTCCCCCTTTAAGTTGTCCGTCTTAAGCGGGTTAATTAAGGCCAATCGGTCGGTCAGGTGTTGGTGTACCTGCGCGGCCAGGTTGCGTCCGTGCGCTTCTCTTTGCCGGTCGGGGGGGGGGGAGGGGGGGGAGGGAGGGGAGGGGGTTTGGGGTTGGAGTACTTATTTCTCTCTTCCCATTCTTGAAGTAGTTATTGGTATTATGGTTATTGTTTCTGTTTATGTATCGACGCCATCATTTATATGTTTGTTGTTATCATTGTTATTGTCAGTATCGTTGTTGTTGATAGTAAGGAGGGAGGTCCCATCGGGGTTGAGTGTGAATGGGTGAGTGGGAGAGCGAGTTCGTCCGTCCGTCCGTCCGTCCGTCCGTCCGTTTGAGTGTGCGTGTGTGTGTGTGTGTGTGTACGCGCGGGTTGTGGTGGCGGCGGCACCGGAAGCTTGGCCACGAACCTGCCAGATGGTGAGAAATTCCCGACAGTTGCGATTAGGACACTGCCAGTACTTCGTCTTCCTTCCTCCTCTTGTTCTTCGTCGTCGTCGTCGTCGTCTTCTCCCTTCTATTCTTCCTCGTTATATTCCTTTAGCATCACCTCTCTTTTCTCCTTGTGTCTCCCGACTTGTTCCACTGCCCTCTGCATCTCTTTCTCCTCCTCCTCCTCCTCCTCCTCCTCCTCCTCCTCCTCCTCCTCCTCCTCCCCCCAACTCATTCATTCACTTGCACATTCACACTATCCTCTCTCTCTCTCTCTCTCTCTCTCTCTCTCTCTCTCTCTCTCTCTCTCTCTCTCTCTCTTCCCTCTCTCTCTCTCTCTCTCTCTCTCTCTCTCTCTCTCTCCCTCTCTCTCTCTCCCTCACTCACCCTCCACCTCCCCTTTCTCTCTCTCGCTTTCTTTCTCTCTGTATGTGTCTCTTTCCATTTTCCTTAATTGTCAACGCCTCCCTATCGTCCCTTGCACCTCGTCCAGACCCGCCTTCGCTTCCGTCCGCCTGTCGTCCCGGCCGCAAAGACCGCAGAGACATAATTGATTATTATGTCATTATCTGCCTAATTATTTGTTGGCATATTCCTTAATGGCTTCTGGGATCCTTACTCTGCCCTGGGAGAGAGAGAGAGAGAGAGAGAACAAGAGAGTGAGAGAGTGAGAGAGTGAGAGAGTGAGAGAGTGAGAGAGTGAGAGAGGAGAGAGAGAGAGAGAGAGAGAGAGAGAGAGAGAGAGGAGTGAGGAGAGAGTGAGTGAGTGAGTGAGAGAGTGAGGGGGGGGGGAGAGGGAGAGAGAAGAGAGAGAGAGAGAGGAGAGAGAGAGAGAGAGAGAGAGGAGAGAGAGAGAGAGAGAGAGAGAGAGAGAGAGAGAGAGAGAGAGAGAGAGAGAGAGAGAGAGAGAGAAGGGGCAAGCAGAAAGAGAGAGATGAAAGAAAAATCCGAAATTGTGCTTTTACCTCTAGAATGTCCTGGGAAATGGACTGGGTAAGGGGGAGGGGTGGGTAGGGTTGGACAAGGGAGGGGGAGGCGGGGACAGGGGGGGGACCCTCCTCCAAGACGGCGAAAGGGGTTCATGATGCTCCTCAAGAGGTGCAGAGGTCTTTGGTGGGACCTTATACAAAACGTTTTGTCCTGAGGGTTGTCCTCGTCCTGGAGGGGGTTGGCGGAAGGGGGATGGGGGGGCTAGAGTGAGTGGAGGGGGTGGAAGGTGGAAGGAGTGGGAGAGGTGGTTGGGGGTGGAGGTGGATGGAAGAAGGTGAGGTGGATGTAGAGGAAACGGGTGTGGTTGGGTGTACTTGAAGTGAGGTAGGAAGTAATGGGGGGGGAGGGGAAGGTGGTTGGCGATTCTGTCTCGAAGACGTGTTTTATCATCTCGAGGGGCGCCAGGTGTTTGATGGGCGCTGTGTACTCGGGGGCCCCAGGACGCACGCCCTCGCGGCTTTATCCCTTCCTCCTCTTCTCACGCCCCTCCTCCTCCTCCTCCTCCTTTTTTTTTTTTTTTTTTTCTCCTCCTTGTCCTTTCTTTCCTCTCCCCCCCCCCCCCCCCCCCCCCCCCCCCCCCCCCCCTCCCCCCCCCCCCCCCCCCCACACACTCGTTTTAATCCCCTCCTGTCTCCTCCCCGGGAATATTTTCGTCCGTCTTCCTTCGTGTCTCCTTATCCCTTTTCTTTTTCCCTAGTGCTATTTTCTTTCTTTTCTTTCTGTCTTTCTTTCTTTATTTCTTTCTTTCTTTCTTACACTTCTCCTTCGCGAATCGTATCTTAATTTTTTCCGTCTTAAACTGTAAGTCCGAGTAAGGGGAGGGAATAGTTTGTTCAGTACGTGACCCGGATGTTATCGTAGGCAGACGGAGGAGGAGGAGTAGTAGGGAGGAGGAGGAGGAGGAGGAGGAGGAGGAGGAGAAGGAGAGGGAGAGGGAGTAATAGGAGGGCAGGGAAAGAGGGATTAGAGGAAAGGGTAGCGAAGGGATAAGAGAGACGGAAGAAACATTAAGAAAAGAAATAGAAAGAGACAAAAAGGGCAGGGAAAAGTAGTAACATTTAGATTAAGTGACGAGAACGAAAATCGTAGAGAAAAGGAAGAGAGAATAAACGGGGAAGGGACGGGGAGACTGGGCGGCGTTGGCGGCGTCCCGTCGTGAATGGAAAATGGGGGGGGGGGCAAAACGGAGGCTGCTGGATCCGGCCCCCCCACGGCGAAGGAAAGGAACCCCTTTATTTTTAAGCCGGGGCAGGGGACAGGATCGGTCCTCCCCTACGCCCCCCCACCACGCCACGTGGGCTTGTGTTTCGGCAGGGGGGCTCCCCCCCCCTTGCATTTTTTAATGCCCCCTTCCTCTGCCCCACCGGGTCGGGCCCCCCCCCTTCTATCCTTCCCTTTTTTCCTTCTTTCTTTCTCTCCTCCTTCGCACCCTTCCCCTCCTCACCACCTCTTCTTCCTTCATCTCATCACCACTCTCCACCTTCCACCCCTCATCCCTCCTCCTCTCTTCTCCCTGTTCTAACTTATCTCCCTTCTTTCTTTTCTCCTTTCTTCTTCACCACCCCTCCTCTCCTCACTCTCTTTCTCTATTTTCTCCTCTCTGTTCCTTTCCCTTACATTACTCCTCTCGCGCTATCAGACCTGGGCCCAAGCCCAGCCGCCCCCTCCTTTCCCACCATCCCTTGCCCGTGCTCCCTGCCCCCGCACTTTAGGGGGCCTGGCCGCCGTGTCATCACCTCCTTCTCCTGCCTCTCCCTTACACACCCTCTTTTCCCTGCCGCGCCCCCTGCCCGTGCCACCGCCCCGCGCGCCTCCCCCCCGTTTCCTCCTCCCTCCGCTCCTCCCACCTCCCACCCCACTCACCACCCAAACTCACTTCACCCTTTATCTACTCCTCTTTCTCCTCCTCTCCCTCCTCTTCTTCTCCTACACCCTCTCCAATTCTCCACCACTCAGTTACCCCCACATCCTGTTCCCATCCATCACCTCCTCCTCCCACTCTCCATCTTCACCACTCTTCTCCTCCTTACTCCTCTTTCCTTCACTCCCTTTCCTCTTAATCATCTCCATCCTCCTACTCCTCTCACCATCCCTGTACTCCCCCCCTTCTCTCTCCCCTCCCCCGGGGGATACTCCCCCCCCCTCCCTCCAGCCTCCTCCTCTTCCCCAACGCAATCCACTTCCTCCGTTCTCTATCCACCCTCCCCCTCCCCCCTCCTCTCCTCTCTCTCTCCTCTCCCCCTGTCTCCTTCCTCCCTTCATCCCAACTCCTCCTCGCCCCTCTCCTTTCCTCACTCCCCTCCCTTCGAGCCTCGCTCCCTCCTCAGTTCTCTCCTTCCCCTATTCCTCCTCCCTAACAACCTCGCGCCATCCTAACACGCCCATCACCCCAGCCCTCCTCCCGCCCCACAATCGCCACCGGTTTTCTCCCTCTTCATTTCACCCTCTCTCAATCCTCTCACCCTCCCCTCCTCCCCTTCTCTCTCCCTTACCCCTTTCCCTTTCCACACCCTCCACCCACACTTACAACCCTCATGCCACCGCCCTACCCCCCTCTCGTCTCAACACCCAACACAACCCCACCCGACGTATCTCCCCCCCCCATAGCCACCCCCCACCACCCCCCCCCCGGTTTTGAGGGCCGCCCCCCCCCCCCGCCCAACCCCCCCGCCCCGGCCCCCTTCCCTCCCCCCTCCCTTTTTACCTTCCCCCTATCGCGTTCCTTGTATGTCGGGTGGGAAAAGGAGGAGAGAGGAAGGAGTATTGTTTGAAATTCCTCTTCTCCCCGTCGCCTGGTGATTTCGCGAGGGAAAGGGGATGCCACGCAGGAGGGGGGAGGGGGGGGGGGGGGGAGCGGCAGCAGGCAACAGCAGGCGGCGGTGGCAGCAGCAGCGTTGTTGTCGTGGTGATTGATGTGGATCGTCCAGCAGAAGCGGCGGCGGCGGCAGGAGGAGCAGGAGCAGGATAGCCACCGTCTGCCACGCCGCGTCACGCTCGAGCTGCGGCGAAGTCAAGGCCAGGCAGGAGGCCCTTGCCCGCCGCCGCCGCCGCCTCCCTCCCGCCCTCCTGCAAGTTTTTCGAATTTCGACGTCGCCGTCCCCAGATATTTCGCTTCGCTGCACCGTCGGAATCCCCTTCCTAGATCTCCCTCCTGCCGCCCGCGGCCACAGAAGCCGCCCGGGAATAGTCTTGCCGCGCGACGCACACACAAGAATTAACACACACACACACACAAGAACACGGAGCACATACACACACAACAACAAACACACAACACAAGGAAACACACGACAAAGCAGCAAAAGAACACAACAAGGCGGGTCAAAATACACCGACAAAGAGGACACAACAAAGACAAAACTAAAAAGCGAAACAAGTAAAAATGAACATAAGGAACACAAACAATGATAGCGAGAGCTAGTCAGCACCATTTTACACATCCTCTCCATGCTCATATATCTCGGCTTGACATGTCGCCTCATCTACTCCGCTCGCCTCCACAAGTTCTCGTCCATCTCACCATCTCCCTCCCCCCCTTGTTCTCTCCATCCTCCTCTATTCCTCACCTTCCTCATCTCGCTCTCACCATATTCCTCCTGATTCTTTCCCTCATCCTCTCACTCTCACCATCTTTATTCTCTCACCTCATCTCTGCTTCCTCATATCTCAACATCTCCTATTCTCCTCTCCTCCTCTCTCGTCCCTCCTCTTTAATCCTTGTCTCTCTTGTGAAGTCTCTCCTCCTTCTCATCTTCTCCTTTTATTTTTCCCTCTTTTTTTCCTCTCTTCCGTTTTCCTCCTTCCCTCAACCCTCTGTTCTCCATCCTTTCTTTCTCTTTACTTTTTAATTATTCTTTTTTCCTTTTTATTTTATCCCCCCCACTGCTCCATATCTCGTCGTCTCTTTCTCCTCGCTATTTTTTCTCTCCCTTTCTCTCCCTCCCCCCCCTCTCCTATCTCACTCTCATCCACTTCATCTCTGATCTCTTTCTTCACTCATACCTCTCCCTCTCGCCATTTCATTCAGCCTCCCCCTCGGATTACCAGCCTCCCCCTTCCCCCCCCCCCCCTCCCCTTCCCCTCCCCATTACTTCTACGCCTCATCTGTTCATATTTCCGACTGATCGATTTACGTCATCGTTTCCAGCTCTGAGCGACGGCGCTTGACAGGTGGCATGTAGGGGGAGGGAGGGGGAGGGGGACTGGACGTGAAAGGGAAGGGGAGGGGAAGGGGGCTACTTCAAGTGACAAGTGGGGATAGGGGGGGAAGGGTTGGGGGAAGGGGAGGGGGGGGGGCCTACTACAGGTAAATTCTGGCGACCGGAAGTGTAAACCAGAGCATGAGTTTTGGCGGGAGAATTACCCTGTTAACGCGAATTACTTCACACACACGCACAGAGAGACAGCGAGAGAGAGAAAAAGAGAGAGAGAGAGAGAGATAAGTGAGAGAGAGAAGAGAGAGAGATAGAGAGAGAGAGAGAGAGAGAGAGAGAGAGAGAGAGAGAGAGTGAGTGAGAGAGAGTGAGAGATTGAGTGTTTGTTCTGCCTTTTTCTTTAATGTTTGACTACAATTGTTTTATTTTCGTTGGTGGGATTCATGTCCTTCATTTGTCAATCGCTCTTTCTGCTGTCTGTGATTCTTTCGACCAGTCAGTCTGTCAATCTATTCCTCTATCCATCTATCCATCATCTATTGAACGGTGGGGAGGAGGAGGACGAAGAAGAAGAAATAGATAATAAGAAAAGAGGAAGGGGTGAGGGTGGAGGGGGTGAGATAGGAAGGAGAAGGAGAAGGAGAAGATAAGGAGAAGAGAAGGAGAAGGAAAGGAGAAGGAGAAGGTAGAAGAAGAAGAAGAAGAAAAAAGAAGAAGAAGAAGAAGAAGAAGAAGAAGAAGAAGAAGAAGAAAAGAAGAAGAAGAAGAAGAAGAAGAAAGAAGAAGAAGTAGAAATAGATAAAAAGAAAAGAGGAAGGGGGGGGGGGCAGACGCACGCAGGCCTCTCACAGGAAGTGCCTGATAATCGACGGGGAAGAACCGGTCAAGGAGTGATTTTATGGATGGACGATGAACTCGAGATTTTTTTGTCGTTTTCTTTCTTTTTTTTGTTTGTTTTTTGTTCATTGCTGCTGTTTGTTTGTTTGTTTGAATGGTCCGGTGTTGTTTTCTTATGACGTATCTTTTGCTCTCTCTCTCTCTCTCTACCCCCCTCCCTTTCCCTCCCTCCCTCTTTCCTTCCTTCCTTCCTTCCTTCCCCCTCCCTTTCCCTCTTCCCTCTCCCCCTCCCTTCCCTCCCCTCCCCTCCCCTCCCCCTCCTCCTCCCCTCCCCTCCCCCCTCCCCCTCCCCCTCCCCCTCCCCTCTCCCTCTCCCCCTCCCCTCCTCTCCCCTCCCCGCACGCGCCCATTCCAATCGAACCCGTACATCAACACAGGGCCCCACTACATGAGCGCATCCTCGCCCCCAACCCTGCATACCCTCATCCGTTAATTTAAGCTTCACCCTTCCCATTCCCCCCGTCTTTTATCCTCCCCTTTGTTCCCTCTCCCTTTTTTTTTCTGTTCGAATGCCATCCGTCTTTTTCGGTGTGTCGTTCTTCCTTCGACCGTTTGGGAAGGAGGTGGGGGGAGAGGGAAAGAGAGAGAGGGGGGGAGGCCTCTGAGAGAGAGAGAGAGAGAGAGAGAGAGAGAGAGAGAGAGAGAGAGAGAGAGAGAGAGAGAGAGAGAGAGAGAGAGAGAGAGAGAGAGTTCAGGAAAAAAGGAAGGAGAAGGAGAAGGGGGAAGGGAAAGGAAGGGAATTTATAAGAGGGGGAGACCCGTAAAAGGGAGTTTTGGAAGCGCGGGAAGAATATAAATGCCTCGAGATTCTTTACAGTCTCCTCCTCCTCCTCCTTCCGTGTCTCTCCTCCAGCACATACTCTCACTTCTTCCTCCTCTTTCTCCTCCCCTTTCTCATTCCCCCCCCTCCTCCTGTTCCTCCGCTCTCCACTCCCTCGTCTCTCTTTCTCCTCCTCCTCCTCCTCCTGTTCCTCCCCCGCTGCCTGCCGCGTCCCTCCTCCTGCCTCTTTTACCCCGGGAGCCCGAGCCTATCTGAGTGTGGACCTCTCTTCGTTCTCAGCGCTCCCCTCCCCCCCTCCCCCTCCGTCCCCCGCCCTCTCCCTCTATCCTCTCGCTCTCTTTCTTAGAAGCTCTCTACTCTCCCCGCCGCTCCTCCGCTCTCTTCTTTCCTCTGCCCCTCTGCCCCTCACCCCTCTGCCCCTCACCCCTCTGCCCCTAACCCCTCTGCCCCTCTGCCCCTTCTCTGTCTCCTCCTCCACGACTCCCCTCCCCTTTCCTTGCCTTGCTATGGTTCGCCCAACAGTATGAAACGTCTGGCTGGGTCTCGCCTCGCCCCTCCTCTCTTCGTCTCTCTCTCTCTCTCTCTCTCTCTCTCTCTCTCTCTCTCTCTCTCTCTCTCTCTCTCTCTCTCTCTCTCTCTCTCTCCCTCTCTCTCTCTCTCTCTCTCTCTCTCTCTCCCTCTCTCCCTCTCTCCCTTTCTTCCCCCCCCCCCCCCCTGTCTTTCCCTTCTCGAGCTCTCTCTCCCCTCTCCGTTTTTTTTTCGGTGTCACGCGAAGAGGAAGGCCGGGAAAGGGGCGGAGGCGGCGGGGATGGGGCGAGGAGGGAGGCCAGGAAGGGCAGGAAGGGCAGACGTCAGCCAGACGCTTGGTGGTAGTCTTATTTTACCTTCGACTTTCATATGGCGTCTCCATCGATCGATAGACAGATATTGATAGATAGATAGAGGGGTTTCTGTAAAACTTCCTTTTTGCTGGTTTCCTCTCGTCTTCATGGTTGACTTTTTGTTTTCCCTTTGCCCCCCCCCCCTAGTCTCGTCTTCCCCTCCCCCACACTCGTACTCCCCTTAGTTTATAGAGAGAGGGGAAGGGGCGAGGCGTTTCTTGACCTTGAGACGGCAGACTGCAGCACACGAGGGGAAGAGAGAGAGAGAGAGAGAGAGAGAGAGAGAGAGAGAGAGAGAGAGAGAGAGAGAGAGAGAGAGAGAGAGAGAGAGAGAGAGAGAGAGAGAGGCGGGGAACGTTAGGTGCGATAAACTTAGAGAGAGAGAGGTGAGGGGAGAGAAGGAGGTGGACAAGGCGGTCGAAAGGGCCTGGCAGAGAGAGGCTGAGGGGGGCGGCGGCGGAGGGGAAGAGGGGTGCAGGCAATTTGAAAAGTATAGACGGATTTATTGCGCTGGCGAAGGAGACGAAGGGGGGAGACGTAGGCAGAGAAGGAAGGTAGGTACGGAGGAGAGGAAAAAAAAGTTGGGGGGGGGGGGTAGAGGGGAGAGATTGGAGAGCGGGGATGATTCGAGTCACGTGCGAGCAGCCGATTCGCTAGGCCTAATCACGAATTTCGTTTCTCCCTCCCCGTCGGTTTTGATGGCCGGGGACGTGGCACTGGCACGGAAGGGAAGGCCGGAAGGGGGGGGGGGAATACATGAAGGATAGTAGCAAGGGGGGCGTATGGAGGAAGGGCGTAGGGTCGAGGGGGATGAGCAGAGTAGGAGGGGGGGGGGGCGTGGAGGCGAGGGTGGTGATGCTATGATGGACAGGGAGGAACAATAAAACGAGCCGACGCGCGCTCCCGGCGGAGGGGGCGACGGGCCTGCCGGCTCGCCCTAAGCCTCTAGGCCGAGGCTCCCCCTCGAGCTCCTGAGGTAGGGGGGCAGCGATCCAGGTTTCTGTATCAAGGTTAAGGGCGCGTCCTCCCTCCTCCTCTCCATCTCCCTCTCTTCTCCTGCTCCCTCCTCCTCTCTTTTCATCAGTCCCCACCCTCCCCTCCCCTCCCCTCCCCTCCCCTCCCCTCCCCTCCCCTCCCGCTCCTCTTCCTCCGCTTGCCTCGACTGTACCCTTGTTCTGCGACATGTTATTGCAGATCCCGCCTTCTCGCTCTCTCCCCTCTCCCTCCCTCCCTCCCCCTCTCCCTCCCTCCCTCCTCCCTTCCTCCCTTCCCTCCCTCTCTCCTCCCTCCCTCCCTCCCTCCCTCCCTCCCTCCTCCCTCCTCCCTTCCTCCCTCTCTCCTCCCTCCCTCCCTCCTCCCTTCCTCCCTCTCTCCTCCCTCTCTCCTCCCTCCCTCCCTCCCTCCCTCCCCTCCCTCCCTCCCTCCCTCCTTACTTATTCCCTAAGCTACTTTTTATTGGTTTCATCCATAGTCTTTTTTTCCCTTGTATCATTTACTGACTTGCTTCCGCCGGCCTTTTTTTTATCTGCTCGGCGTAATGATTACTCTTGTGTTAGTAGAGGCGTTGTCCGCAAGGGGAGGGGTGGGAAGGGGGTGTAGCATACGCCCCCTTGTGTGTGTGTGTGTGAGTGTGTGTGTGTGAGTGTGTGTGTGAGTGTGTGTGAGTGTGTGTGTGTGAGTGTGTGTGTGTGAGTATGTGTGTGTGTGTGTGTGTGTGTGTGTGTGTGTGTGTGTGTGTGTGTGTGTGTGTGTGTGTGTGTGTGTGTGTGTGTGTGTGTGGTTCCACAATCGATACAGGCGTCTGGTTGCCCTCGAAAGCTCGCGAGGAGAGAGAGGTGGGGGGGGGGGGGGGCAGCGCTGCTACCAGAGGGCGAAACATTGTGGGTGCGGGAGTACTAGACTGACAACTCCTCCTTCTGCGTATCGCTCTTCTTTTCTCTCTTCCGCTTCCCTCTTCCTTCTTCCTCTCTCCTTCCTTCCTCCCTTCTTCCTCCTTCCTTCCTCCCTTCTTCCTCCTTCCTCCTTCCTCCTTCCTCCTTCCTCCTTCTTTCCGCTCTTTTCTCCACCAGTTAGATCAACCGCCCATGACAGACAGGTGTGCCACCATGTGTTGAGTAAATAACCCGACATGTGATTGCGCGCGCGCACCAAATAGCATGGATCGGGGGCATCGTCATCGGCTGCCGGATGAGGGTGGTCGGGGC
Source organism: Penaeus chinensis (assembly GCF_019202785.1). Taxonomy (NCBI): domain Eukaryota; kingdom Metazoa; phylum Arthropoda; class Malacostraca; order Decapoda; family Penaeidae; genus Penaeus; species Penaeus chinensis. Next base: position 23,881,688 of record NC_061832.1, read on the forward strand.
GGATAGGCCTAAGGCGTCGTATGCCGCGGCGGCGGCGGCGCTCGGCGTGTAACCTTGACCTCCGCGTCGTTTCAAGGTCAAGGGAAGAGGAGGGGCGGGCCGGGGGGCGGGCCGGGCCGGGGAGCGGGCCGGGCCGGGGAGCGGGCCGGGTTCTATGGTAATGTGCTTTCGGGGGAAGGGAGGGCGCCTCTTTGTAGGGTTTGGCTGTATCTTATGGATGGCTTTATTACGGTTTTGCTTGCGTGAGGCGTCGTGACTAACGATGTTTTTCTTTTTGTGTTGCAGAGGACGAGATCGACGTGGTGAGCGTGGGCAGCTCGGAGAGCGCCCAGGTGACGACGCAGAGAGTCAGCGGCAGGAAGCGGCGCCTGGCGGTGAGCGCCGAGGTGGCCGTCAAGAAGGTGGTCAAGATCCGCACGGGCTCCCTGCCCACCAACCCCTCGCGGCGCATGCGCAAGCAGCTGCAGCACGCCATGGCAGCGGGCGTGAAGCGGCGCGGCTCCGGCAGCGCAGCGCACTTGAGACGGGCGGCCGCGTCCTCGGGCGCCGACGCGCACCACAAAACTCCGAAGCGGTTGCACGAGCGCGGAGCGCTGGGGCGCAAGCGCGGCTCGCCCCGCTCCGACTGCGACGACCCCGAGAAGCGGCACCTGCACAACTCGCTGGAGCGCATGCGGCGCGTGGACCTGCGCAACGCGTTCGAGGAGCTGCGCGTGCGCGTGCCCGACCTGCAGGACCGCGAGAAGGCGCCCAAGGTGGAGATCCTGAAGAAGGCATCCGACCACTGCCGGGAGATGATGCATCGCGAGCAGAGCCTCGTGCAGGAGAAGGAGCGCCTCAGGAGATACGAGAGCGAGCTGCGGCGGCGGCTGCAGGCGCTGCAGAGTAGACACTAACTGCGTCGCCGCCTAGGTGTTCGTCTGTAATTAGTCACTTCGTAGCTGGTAGGCCTAGCGAGAGGGGCGCGACGCCGTCCCCCTCTCCCCTCCCCGACCACAGTGGTGCCTGCAGAAGGGTCTCGATGCGCAGTGACGGTAGCCGCCTCCGCCTCGCCGCGAACGCCGAGTGTGACGTGTGGCTGAGAGGCTTGGTGCCGGGCATTGGCACCGGGCAGCGGGTCCCTTCGGCCGAGGCCCCGGC